>NC_091185.1:847563-904968 GCF_040958095.1 Procambarus clarkii
AAACAAATAGATGATTGAAAATGAAGTATTTAAGGTTATTATCTAATTAATTATGTGTTTGTATCATTTTTATCGTATATTTAATGAATTAATACCAATAAACTTTAAATTCCCAAAAACGTGGAAAAAACAAAACATTGCCTAATTCGATGATTTTGTTTAAATCACATAAAGGAAAAGGGGGATAATAAACGTCAAATATTGCTAAATTCGGTGATGTTTGTACCAACAAAATGCAAGAAAACGTGCTTAAAATGCAATATTATGCGAAAATCTGAGATATGAAGGCCAAATCACATATCGTGTACTACATGAAATAGTATCGAAATATTGGTAAAAAATATATATATAAACTACATGAAAAACGTGAAAAAAGTCAATATTATTCCAAATTTCAAGATTTTAACGTCGAATCATAGAGCCAGGTTTCGTATTATTTAGATCCAAGAAAAGACATATGACAATGTTTTTTCCAATTCAAATGATAAAAATCAATGTGTTTTCATTAGAATTAATTAAAATGTTCCTGATGTTTCGTTTATATTACCGAAAAAAGATGTACACGTAAAACCGCTCTATTCCGGTTGAAACGTCGATATATGCAATAAAAACGGAACTTCTCCCCTTTTCAATATCTTACCCAGTATTTCAACGAGAAACAAATAGATGATTGAAAATGAAGTATTTAAGGTTATTATATAATAAATTTTGTGTTTGTATCATTTTTATTGTTTATATAATGAATTAATACCAATAAACTGAAAATTCACAAAAATGTGGAAAAACGGCAAAATATTGCCTAATTCGATGATATTTTGTTTAAATCACATAAAGGAAAAGGGGATGATAAACGTCAAAATATTACTAAATTCGATGATGTTTAGTACGAACAAAAAATGCAAGAAAACTTGCTTAAAATGCAATATTATGCGAAATTCTGAGATATGAAGGCCAAATCACATATCATGATACTACATGAAAAAGTATGGAAATATTGGTAAAAATGAATATATTTACGCAATATCAAACTACATGAAAAACGTGAAAAAGTCACTATTATACCAAATTTGGGATTTTATCTTGAATCATAAAGCGAGGTTGCGTATTATTTAGATCTAAGAAATGACAAATAGCAATGTTGTTTCCAATAAAAATGATAAAAATCAATGTGTTTTCATTAGAATTAACTAAAATGTTTTTGATTTTCCGTTTATAGGAATATAATACGTGTACGGAAGATATACACGTAAAACCGCTATTCCGGCTGAAATGTCGATAAATGCAATAAAAACCGAACATCTCCCCTTTTCAATATCTTACTCAGTATTTCAACGAGAAACAAATAGATGATTGAAAATGAAGTATTTAGGTTATTATCTAATCAATTATGTGTTTGTATCATTTTTATCGTATATTTAATGAATTAATAACAAAAAACTGGAAATTCACAAAAACGTGGAAAAACAGCAAAACATTGCCTAATTCGATGATATTTTGTTTAAATCACATAAAAAAAGGGGGATAAACGTCAAAATATTGCTAAATTCGGTGATTTTAGTACGAAACAAAATGCAAGAAAACTTGCTTAAAATGCAATATTATGCGAAAATCTGAGATATGAAGGCCAAATCACATATCGTGATACTACATGAAATAGTATCGAAATATTGGTAATAATGATATATTTACGTAATATCAAACTACATGAAAAACGTGAAAGTCAATATTATTCCAAATTTTAACGTCGAATTATAAAGCCAGGTGTCGTATTATTTAGATCCAAGATAAAACATATGACAATGTTGTTTCCAATACAAATTATAAAAATCAATGTGTTTTCATTAGAATTAACTAAAATGTTCCTGATTTTTCGTTTATATTACCGATGGAAGATGTACATATAAAACCGCTCTAATCCGGCTGAAACGTCGATATATGCACTAAAAACCGAACTTCTCCCCTTTTCAATATCTTACTCAGTATTTCAACGAGAAACAAATAGATGATTGAAAATGAAGTATTTAAGGTTATTATATAATCAATTTTGTGTTTGTATCATTTTTATCGTATATTTATTGAATTAATACCAATAAACTGGAAACTCAAAAAATGGAAAAACTGCAAAATATTGCCTAATTCGATGATTTTTGTTTATATCACATAAAGGAAAAGGGAGATGATAAACGTCAAAATACTACTAATTACGATGATTTTTAGTACGGAAGAAAATGCAAGAAATCTTGCTTAAAATTCAATATTATGCAAAATTCTGAGATTTGAAGGCCAAATCACATATCGTGATACTACATGAAATAGTATCGAAATATTGGTAAAAATGAATATATTTACGTAATATCAAACTACATGAAAAACGTGAAAAAGTCACTATATAAAAATTTAAGGATTTTAACTTCGAATCATAAGCGAGGTTTCGTATTATTTAGATCAAGAAAAGACATATGACAATGTTGTTTCCAATACAAATGATAAAAATCAATGTGTTTTCATTAGAATGAACTAAAATGTTCCTGATTTTCGTTTATATTACCTATGGAAGATGTACACGTAAAACCGCTCTATTTCGGCTGAATCGTCGATATATGCAATAAAAACCATACTTCCCCTTTTCAATATCTTGCTCAGTATTTCAACGAGAAACAAAAGATGATTGAGAATGGAGTATTTAGGATTATCTAATCAATTTGTGTTTGTATGATTTTATCGAATTTAATGAATTAATACAATAAACTGGAAACTCAAAAAAAAAAAAAACGCAAAATATTGCCTAATTCGATGTTATTTTGTTTAATCACATAAAGGAAAAGGGAGATGATAAACGTCAAAATATTACTAAATACGATGATTTTAGTACGGGAAAACAAGAAAACTTGCTAAAATTCAATATTATGCAAAATCTGAGATTAAGGCCAAATCACATATCGTGATACTACATGAATATATCGAAATATTGGTAAAAATGAATATATTTACGTAATATCAACTACATGAAAAAACGTGAAAAAAGTCAATATTATACCAAATTAAGGATTTTACTGAATCATAAAGCGAGGTTTCGTATTATTTAGATCAAAGAAAAGACAATGAAATGTTGTTTCCAATACAAATGATAAAAATCAATGTGTTTTCATTAGAATGAACGTTCCTGATGTTCCTGATTTTGTTTATTACCGATGAAGATGTACACGTAAAACCGTTCATTCCGAAACGTCGATATATGCAATAAAAACCGAACTTCTCCCCTTTTCAATATCTTACTCAGTATTTCAACGAGAAACAAATAGTGATTAAATGAGTATTTAAGATTATTTTCTAATCATTGTGTTTGCATCATTTTATCGTATATTTAATGAATTAATAACAATAACTGAAATTCACCAAAACGTGAAAAACGCAAAATATTGCCTAATTCGATGATATTTTGTTTAAATCACATAAAGGAAAAGAGGATGACAACGTCAAATATACTAAATTCGATGATTTATAGTACGAAACAAAATGCAAGAAAACTGCTTAAAATGCAATATATGCGAAAATTCTGAGATTGAAGGCCAAATCACATATCGTGATATACATGAAAAGTATCGAAATATTGGTAAAATAAATATATTACGTAATATCAAACTACATGAAAAACGTGAAAAAAGTCACTATTAAACCAAATTTAAGATTTTAACTTCGAATCATAAGCGAGGTTTCGTATTATTTAGATCCAAGAAAAGACATATGACAATGTTGTTTCCAATACAAATGATAAAAATCAATGTGTTTTCATTAGAATTAATTAAAATGTTCCTGATTTTTCGTTTATATTACCGATGGAAGATGTACACGTAAAACCGCTCTATTCGGCTGAATCGTCGATATATGCAATAAAAACCGAACTTCTCCCCTTTCAATATCTTACTCAGTATTTCAACGAGAAACAAATAGATGATTGAAAATGAAGTATTTAAGGTTTATATAATCAATTTTGTGTTTGTATCATTTTTATCGTATATTTATTGAATTAATACCAATAAACTGGAATCAAAAAACGTGGAAAAACAGCAAAATATTGCCTAATTCGATGTATTTTGTTTATATCACATAAAGGAAAAGGGAGATGATAAACGTCAAAATATTACTAAATACGATGATTTTTAGTACGGAAGAAAATGCAAGAAAACTTGCTTAAAATTCAATATTATGCAAATTCTGAGATTTGAAGGCCAAATCACATATCGTGATACTACATGAAATAGTATCGAAATATTGGTAAAAATGAATATATTTACGTAATATCAAAATACATAAAAACGTGAAAAAAGTCAATTAAACCAAATTTAAGGATTTTAACTCGAATCATAAGCGAGGTTTCGTATTATTTAGATCAAAGAAAAGACATGACAATGTTGTTTCAATACAAATGATAAAAATCAATTGTTTTCATTAGAATGAACTAAAATGTTCCTGATTTTCCGTTATATTACCGATGGAAGATGTACACGTAAAACCGCTCAATCCGCTGAAACGTCGATATATGCAATAAAAACCGAACTTCTCCCTTTTCAATATCTTACTCAGTATTTCAACGAGAAACAAATAGATGATTGAAAATGAAGTATTAAGGTTATTATCTAATCAATTATGTGTTTGTATCATTTTTATCGTATATTTAATGAATTAATACCAATAAACTTTAAATTCCCAAAAACGTGGAAAAACAGCAAAACATTGCCTAATTCGATGATATTTTGTTTAAATCACATAAAGGAAAAGGGGGATAATAAACGTCAAAATATTGCTAAATTCGGTGATGTTTCGTACCAAACAAAATGCAAGAAAACGTGCTTAAAATGCAATATTATGCGAAAATCTGAGATATGAAGGCCAAATCACATATCGTGTACTACATGAAATAGTATCGAAATATTGGTAAAAAAGAATATATTAAACTACATGAAAAACGTGAAAAAAGTCAATATTATTCCAAATTTCAAGATTTTAACGTCGAATCATAGAGCCAGGTTTCGTATTATTTAGATCCAAGAAAAGACATATGACAATGTTTTTTCCAATTCAAATGATAAAAATCAATGTGTTTTCATTAGAATTAATTAAAATGTTCCTGATGTTTCGTTTATATTACCGAAAAAAGATGTACACGTAAAACCGCTCTATTCCGGTTGAAACGTCGATATATGCAATAAAAACGGAACTTCTCCCCTTTTCAATATCTTACCCAGTATTTCAACGAGAAACAAATAGATGATTGAAAATGAAGTATTTAAGGTTATTATATAATAAATTTTGTGTTTGTATCATTTTTATTGTTTATATAATGAATTAATACCAATAAACTGAAAATTCACAAAAATGTGGAAAAACGGCAAAATATTGCCTAATTCGATGATATTTTGTTTAAATCACATAAAGGAAAAGGGGGATGATAAACGTCAAAATATTACTAAATTCGATGATGTTTAGTACGAAACAAAATGCAAGAAAACTTGCTTAAAATGCAATATTATGCGAAATTCTGAGATATGAAGGCCAAATCACATATCATGATACTACATGAAAAAGTATGGAAATATTGGTAAAAATGAATATATTTACGCAATATCAAACTACATGAAAAACGTGAAAAAGTCACTATTATACCAAATTTGTGGATTTTATCTTTGAATCATAAAGCGAGGTTGCGTATTATTTAGATCTAAGAAATGACAAATAGCAATGTTGTTTCCAATAAAAATGATAAAAATCAATGTGTTTTCATTAGAATTAACTAAAATGTTTTTGATTTTCCGTTTATATTACGGAATATAATTCCGTTTTACGTGTACGGAAGATATACACGTAAAACCGTCTATTCCGGCTGAAATGTCGATAAATGCAATAAAAACCGAACATCTCCCCTTTTCAATATCTTACTCAGTATTTCAACGAGAAACAAATAGATGATTGAAAATGAAGTATTTAGGTTATTATCTAATCAATTATGTGTTTGTATCATTTTTATCGTATATTTAATGAATTAATAACAAAAAACTGGAAATTCACAAAAACGTGGAAAAACAGCAAAACATTGCCTAATTCGATGATATTTTGTTTAAATCACATAAAGGAAAAGGGGGATTATAAACGTCAAAATATTGCTAAATTCGGTGATGTTTAGTACGAAACAAAATGCAAGAAAACTTGCTTAAAATGCAATATTATGCGAAAATCTGAGATATGAAGGCCAAATCACATATCGTGATACTACATGAAATAGTATCGAAATATTGGTAATAATGAATATATTTACGTAATATCAAACTACATGAAAAACGTAAAGAAAGTCAATATTATTCCAAATTTTAACGTCGAATTATAAAGCCAGGTGTCGTATTATTTAGATCCAAGATAAAACATATGACAATGTTGTTTCCAATACAAATTATAAAAATCAATGTGTTTTCATTAGAATTAACTAAAATGTTCCTGATTTTTCGTTTATATTACCGATGGAAGATGTACATATAAAACCGCTCTAATCCGGCTGAAACGTCGATATATGCACTAAAAACCGAACTTCTCCCCTTTTCAATATCTTACTCAGTATTTCAACGAGAAACAAATAGATGATTGAAAATGAAGTATTTAAGGTTATTATATAATCAATTTTGTGTTTGTATCATTTTTATCGTATATTTATTGAATTAATACCAATAAACTGGAAACTCAAAAAACGTGGAAAAACTGCAAAATATTGCCTAATTCGATGTTATTTTGTTTATATCACATAAAGGAAAAGGGAGATGATAAACGTCAAAATACTACTAATTACGATGATTTTTAGTACGGAAGAAAATGCAAGAAATCTTGCTTAAAATTCAATATTATGCAAAATTCTGAGATTTGAAGGCCAAATCACATATCGTGATACTACATGAAATAGTATCGAAATATTGG
Organism: Procambarus clarkii; assembly: GCF_040958095.1. NCBI lineage: Eukaryota > Metazoa > Arthropoda > Malacostraca > Decapoda > Cambaridae > Procambarus > Procambarus clarkii. The sequence goes on from NC_091185.1 coordinate 854,524, forward strand.
TAAAAATGAATATATTTACGTAATATCAAACTACATGAAAAACGTGAAAAAGTCACTATTAAATCAAATTTAAGGATTTTAACTTCGAATCATAAAGCGAGGTTTCGTATTATTTAGATCAAAGAAAAGACATATGACAATGTTGTTTCCAATACAAATGATAAAAATCAATGTGTTTTCATTAGAATGAACTAAAATGTTCCTGATTTTTCGTTTTATATTACCTATGGAGAGATGTACACGTAAAACCGCTCTATTTCGGCTGAATCGTCGATATATGCAATAAAAACCATACTTCTCCCCTTTTCAATATCTTGCTCAGTATTTCAACGAGAAACAAATAGATGATTGAGAATGGAGTATTTTAGGTTATTATCTAATCAATTTTGTGTTTGTATGATTTGTATCGAATATTTAATGAATTAATACCAATAAACTGGAAACTCAAAAAACGTAGAAAAACAGCAAAATATTGCCTAATTCGATGTTATTTTGTTTATATCACATAAAGGAAAAGGGAGATGATAAACGTCAAAATATTACTAAATACGATGATTTTTAGTACGGAAGAAAATGCAAGAAAACTTGCTTAAAATTCAATATTATGCAAAATTCTGAGATTTGAAGGCCAAATCACATATCGTGATACTACATGAAATAGTATCGAAATATTGGTAAAAATGAATATATTTACGTAATATCAAACTACATAAAAAACGTGAAAAAAGTCACTATTAAACCAAAGTTAAGGATTTTAACTTCGAATCATAAAGCGAGGTTTCGTATTATTTAGATCAAAGAAAAGACATGACAATGTTGTTTCCAATACAAATGATAAAAATCAATGTGTTTTCATTAGAATGAACGTTCCTGATTGTTCCTGATTTTTCGTTTATATTACCGATGGAAGATGTACACGTAAAACCGCTTTATTCCGGCTGAAACGTCGATATATGCAATAAAAACCATACTTCTCCCCTTTTCAATATCTTGCTCAGTATTTCAACGAGAAACAAATAGATGATTGAGAATGGAGTATTTTAGGTTATTATCTAATCAATTTTGTGTTTGTATGATTTGTATCGTATATTTAATGAATTAATACCAATAAACTGGAAATTCACAAAAACGTGGAAAAACAGCAAAACATTGCCTAATTCGATGATATTTTGTTTAAATCACATAAAGGAAAAGGGGGATGATGAACGTCTAAATATTGCTAAATTCGGTGATGTTTAGTACGAAACAAAATGCAAGAAAACTTGCTTAAAATGCAATATTATGCGAAAATCTGAGATATGAAGGCCAAATCACATATCGTGATACTACATGAAATAGTATCGAAATATTGGTAAAAATAATATATTAAACTACATGAAAAAACGTGAAAAAATTCAATATTATTCCAAATTTCAAGATTTTAACGTCGAATCATACAGCCAGGTTTCGTATTATTTAGATCCAAGAAAAGACATATGACAATGTTGTTTCCAATACAAATGATAAAAATCAATGTGTTTTCATTAGAATTAATTAAAATGTTCCTGATTTTTCGTTTATATTACCTATGGAAGATGTACACGTAAAACCGCTCTATTTCGGCTGAATCGTCGATATATGCAATAAAATCCGAACTTCTCCCTTTTCAATATCTTACTCAGTATTTCAACGAGAAACAAATAGATGATTGAAAATGAAGTATTTAGGTTATTATATAATCAATTTTGTGTTTGTATCATTTTTATCGTATATTATTGAATTAATACCAATAAACTGGAAACTCAAAAAACGTGGAAAAACTGCAAAATATTGCCTAATTCGATGTATTTTGTTATATCACATAAAGGAAAAAGGGAGATGATAAACGTCAAAATATTACTAAATACGATGATTTTTAGTACGGAAAGAAAATGCAAGAAAACTTGCTTAAATTCAATATTATGCAAAATTCTGAGATTTGAAGGCCAAATCACATATCGTGATACTACATGAAATAGTATCGAAATATTGGTAAAAATGAATATATTTACGTAATATCAAACTACATAAAAAACGTGAAAAAAGTCACTATTAACCAAATTTAAGGATTTTAACTTCGAATCATAAAGCGAGGTTTCGTATTATTTAGATCAAAGAAAAGACATGACAGTGTTGTTTCCAATACAAATGATAAAATCAATGTGTTTTCATTAGAATGAACTAAAATGTTCCTGATTTTCCGTTTATATTACCGTTGGAAGGTTTTACACGTAAAACCGCACAATTCCGGCTGAAACGTCGATATATGCAATAAAAACCGAACTTCTCCTCTTTTCAATATCTTACTCAGTATTTCAACGATAAACAAATAGATGATTGAAAATGAAGTAGTTAAGGTTATTATCTAATCAATTATGTGTTTGTATCATTTTTATCGTATATTTAATGAATTAATACCAATAAACTTTAAATTCCCAAAAACGTGGAAAAACAGCAAAACATTGCCTAATTCGATGATATTTTGTTTAAATCACATAAAGGAAAAGGGGGATAATAAACGTCAAAATATTGCTAAATTCGGTGATGTTTCGTACCAAACAAAATGCAAGAAAACGTGCTTAAAATGCAATATTATGCGAAAATCTGAGATATGAAGGCCAAATCACATATCGTGTACTACATGAAATAGTATCGAAATATTGGTAAAAAAGAATATATTAAACTACATGAAAAACGTGAAAAAAGTCAATATTATTCCAAATTTCAAGATTTTAACGTCGAATCATAGAGCCAGGTTTCGTATTATTTAGATCCAAGAAAAGACATATGACAATGTTTTTTCCAATTCAAATGATAAAAATCAATGTGTTTTCATTAGAATTAATTAAAATGTTCCTGATGTTTCGTTTATATTACCGAAAAAAGATGTACACGTAAAACCGCTCTATTCCGGTTGAAACGTCGATATATGCAATAAAAACGGAACTTCTCCCCTTTTCAATATCTTACCCAGTATTTCAACGAGAAACAAATAGATGATTGAAAATGAAGTATTTAAGGTTATTATATAATAAATTTTGTGTTTGTATCATTTTTATTGTTTATATAATGAATTAATACCAATAAACTGAAAATTCACAAAAATGTGGAAAAACGGCAAAATATTGCCTAATTCGATGATATTTTGTTTAAATCACATAAAGGAAAAGGGGGATGATAAACGTCAAAATATTACTAAATTCGATGATGTTTAGTACGAAACAAAATGCAAGAAAACTTGCTTAAAATGCAATATTATGCGAAATTCTGAGATATGAAGGCCAAATCACATATCATGATACTACATGAAAAAGTATGGAAATATTGGTAAAAATGAATATATTTACGCAATATCAAACTACATGAAAAACGTGAAAAAGTCACTATTATACCAAATTTGTGGATTTTATCTTTGAATCATAAAGCGAGGTTGCGTATTATTTAGATCTAAGAAATGACAAATAGCAATGTTGTTTCCAATAAAAATGATAAAAATCAATGTGTTTTCATTAGAATTAACTAAAATGTTTTGATTTTCCGTTTATATTACGGAATATAATTCCGTTTTACGTGTACGGAAGATATACACGTAAAACCGCTCTATTCCGGCTGAAATGTCGATAAATGCAATAAAAACCGAACATCTCCCCTTTTCAATATCTTACTCAGTATTTCAACGAGAAACAAATAGATGATTGAAAATGAAGTATTTAGGTTATTATCTAATCAATTATGTGTTTGTATCATTTTTATCGTATATTTAATGAATTAATAACAAAAAACTGGAAATTCACAAAAACGTGGAAAAACAGCAAAACATTGCCTAATTCGATGATATTTTGTTTAAATCACATAAAGGAAAAGGGGGATTATAAACGTCAAAATATTGCTAAATTCGGTGATGTTTAGTACGAAACAAAATGCAAGAAAACTTGCTTAAAATGCAATATTATGCGAAAATCTGAGATATGAAGGCCAAATCACATATCGTGATACTACATGAAATAGTATCGAAATATTGGTAATAATGAATATATTTACGTAATATCAAACTACATGAAAAACGTAAAGAAAGTCAATATTATTCCAAATTTTAACGTCGAATTATAAAGCCAGGTGTCGTATTATTTAGATCCAAGATAAAACATATGACAATGTTGTTTCCAATACAAATTATAAAAATCAATGTGTTTTCATTAGAATTAACTAAAATGTTCCTGATTTTTCGTTTATATTACCGATGGAAGATGTACATATAAAACCGCTCTAATCCGGCTGAAACGTCGATATATGCACTAAAAACCGAACTTCTCCCCTTTTCAATATCTTACTCAGTATTTCAACGAGAAACAAATTGATGATTGAAAATGAAGTATTTAAGGTTATTATATAATCAATTTTGTGTTTGTATCATTTTTATCGTATATTTATTGAATTAATACCAATAAACTGGAAACTCAAAAAACGTGGAAAAACTGCAAAATATTGCCTAATTCGATGTTATTTTGTTTATATCACATAAAGGAAAAGGGAGATGATAAACGTCAAAATACTACTAATTACGATGATTTTTAGTACGGAAGAAAATGCAAGAAATCTTGCTTAAAATTCAATATTATGCAAAATTCTGAGATTTGAAGGCCAAATCACATATCGTGATACTACATGAAATAGTATCGAAATATTGGTAAAAATGAATATATTTACGTAATATCAAACTACATGAAAAACGTGAAAAAGTCACTATTAAATCAAATTTAAGGATTTTAACTTCGAATCATAAAGCGAGGTTTCGTATTATTTAGATCAAAGAAAAGACATATGACAATGTTGTTTCCAATACAAATGATAAAAATCAATGTGTTTTCATTAGAATGAACTAAAATGTTCCTGATTTTTCGTTTATATTACCTATGGAAGATGTACACGTAAAACCGCTCTATTTCGGCTGAATCGTCGATATATGCAATAAAAACCATACTTCTCCCCTTTTCAATATCTTGCTCAGTATTTCAACGAGAAACAAATAGATGATTGAGAATGGAGTATTTTAGGTTATTATCTAATCAATTTTGTGTTTGTATGATTTGTATCGAATATTTAATGAATTAATACCAATAAACTGGAAACTCAAAAAACGTAGAAAAACAGCAAAATATTGCCTAATTCGATGTTATTTTGTTTATATCACATAAAGGAAAAGGGAGATGATAAACGTCAAAATATTACTAAATACGATGATTTTTAGTACGGAAGAAAATGCAAGAAAACTTGCTTAAAATTCAATATTATGCAAAATTCTGAGATTTGAAGGCCAAATCACATATCGTGATACTACATGAAATAGTATCGAAATATTGGTAAAAATGAATATATTTACGTAATATCAAACTACATAAAAAACGTGAAAAAAGTCACTATTAAACCAAATTTAAGGATTTTAACTTCGAATCATAAAGCGAGGTTTCGTATTATTTAGATCAAAGAAAAGACATGACAATGTTGTTTCCAATACAAATGATAAAAATCAATGTGTTTTCATTAGAATGAACGTTCCTGATTGTTCCTGATTTTTCGTTTATATTACCGATGGAAGATGTACACGTAAAACCGCTTTATTCCGGCTGAAACGTCGATATATGCAATAAAAACCATACTTCTCCCCTTTTCAATATCTTGCTCAGTATTTCAACGAGAAACAAATAGATGATTGAGAATGGAGTATTTTAGGTTATTATCTAATCAATTTTGTGTTTGTATGATTTGTATCGTATATTTAATGAATTAATACCAATAAACTGGAAATTCACAAAAACGTGGAAAAAACAGCAAAACATTGCCTAATTCGATGATATTTTGTTTAAATCACATAAAGGAAAAGGGGGATGATGAACGTCTAAATATTGCTAAATTCGGTGATGTTTAGTACGAAACAAAATGCAAGAAAACTTGCTTAAAATGCAATATTATGCGAAAATCTGAGATATGAAGGCCAAATCACATATCGTGATACTACATGAAATAGTATCGAAATATTGGTAAAAAATAATATATTAAACTACATGAAAAACGTGAAAAAATTCAATATTATTCCAAATTTCAAGATTTTAACGTCGAATCATACAGCCAGGTTTCGTATTATTTAGATCCAAGAAAAGACATATGACAATGTTGTTTCCAATACAAATGATAAAAATCAATGTGTTTTCATTAGAATTAATTAAAATGTTCCTGATTTTTCGTTTATATTACCTATGGAAGATGTACACGTAAAACCGCTCTATTTCGGCTGAATCGTCGATATATGCAATAAAATCCGAACTTCTCCCCTTTTCAATATCTTACTCAGTATTTCAACGAGAAACAAATAGATGATTGAAAATGAAGTATTTAAGGTTATTATATAATCAATTTTGTGTTTGTATCATTTTTATCGTATATTTATTGAATTAATACCAATAAACTGGAAACTCAAAAAACGTGGAAAAACTGCAAAATATTGCCTAATTCGATGTTATTTTGTTTATATCACATAAAGGAATAGGGAGATGATAAACGTCAAAATATTACTAAATACGATGATTTTTAGTACGGAAGAAAATGCAAGAAAACTTGCTTAAAATTCAATATTATGCAAAATTCTGAGATTTGAAGGCCAAATCACATATCGTGATACTACATGAAATAGTATCGAAATATTGGTAAAAATGAATATATTTACGTAATATCAAACTACATAAAAAACGTGAAAAAAGTCACTATTAAACCAAATTTAAGGATTTTAACTTCGAATCATAAAGCGAGGTTTCGTATTATTTAGATCAAAGAAAAGACATGACAATGTTGTTTCCAATACAAATGATAAAATCAATGTGTTTTCATTAGAATGAACTAAAATGTTCCTGATTTTCCGTTTATATTACCGTTGGAAGGTTTTACACGTAAAACCGCACAATTCCGGCTGAAACGTCGATATATGCAATAAAAACCGAACTTCTCCTCTTTTCAATATCTTACTCAGTATTTCAACGATAAACAAATAGATGATTGAAAATGAAGTAGTTAAGGTTATTATCTAATCAATTATGTGTTTGTATCATTTTTATCGTATATTTAATGAATTAATACCAATAAACTTTAAATTCCCAAAAACGTGGAAAAACAGCAAAACATTGCCTAATTCGATGATATTTTGTTTAAATCACATAAAGGAAAAGGGGGATAATAAACGTCAAAATATTGCTAAATTCGGTGATGTTTCGTACCAAACAAAATGCAAGAAAACGTGCTTAAAATGCAATATTATGCGAAAATCTGAGATATGAAGGCCAAATCACATATCGTGTACTACATGAAATAGTATCGAAATATTGGTAAAAAAGAATATATTAAACTACATGAAAAACGTGAAAAAAGTCAATATTATTCCAAATTTCAAGATTTTAACGTCGAATCATAGAGCCAGGTTTCGTATTATTTAGATCCAAGAAAAGACATATGACAATGTTTTTTCCAATTCAAATGATAAAAATCAATGTGTTTTCATTAGAATTAATTAAAATGTTCCTGATGTTTCGTTTATATTACCGAAAAAAGATGTACACGTAAAACCGCTCTATTCCGGTTGAAACGTCGATATATGCAATAAAAACGGAACTTCTCCCCTTTTCAATATCTTACCCAGTATTTCAACGAGAAACAAATAGATGATTGAAAATGAAGTATTTAAGGTTATTATATAATAAATTTTGTGTTTGTATCATTTTTATTGTTTATATAATGAATTAATACCAATAAACTGAAAATTCACAAAAATGTGGAAAAACGGCAAAATATTGCCTAATTCGATGATATTTTGTTTAAATCACATAAAGGAAAAGGGGGATGATAAACGTCAAAATATTACTAAATTCGATGATGTTTAGTACGAAACAAAATGCAAGAAAACTTGCTTAAAATGCAATATTATGCGAAATTCTGAGATATGAAGGCCAAATCACATATCATGATACTACATGAAAAAGTATGGAAATATTGGTAAAAATGAATATATTTACGCAATATCAAACTACATGAAAAACGTGAAAAAGTCACTATTATACCAAATTTGTGGATTTTATCTTTGAATCATAAAGCGAGGTTGCGTATTATTTAGATCTAAGAAATGACAAATAGCAATGTTGTTTCCAATAAAAATGATAAAAATCAATGTGTTTTCATTAGAATTAACTAAAATGTTTTTGATTTTCCGTTTATATTACGGAATATAATTCCGTTTTACGTGTACGGAAGATATACACGTAAAACCGCTCTATTCCGGCTGAAATGTCGATAAATGCAATAAAAACCGAACATCTCCCCTTTTCAATATCTTACTCAGTATTTCAACGAGAAACAAATAGATGATTGAAAATGAAGTATTTAGGTTATTATCTAATCAATTATGTGTTTGTATCATTTTTATCGTATATTTAATGAATTAATAACAAAAAACTGGAAATTCACAAAAACGTGGAAAAACAGCAAAACATTGCCTAATTCGATGATATTTTGTTTAAATCACATAAAGGAAAAGGGGGATTATAAACGTCAAAATATTGCTAAATTCGGTGATGTTTAGTACGAAACAAAATGCAAGAAAACTTGCTTAAAATGCAATATTATGCGAAAATCTGAGATATGAAGGCCAAATCACATATCGTGATACTACATGAAATAGTATCGTAATATTGGTAATAATGAATATATTTACGTAATATCAAACTACATGAAAAACGTAAAGAAAGTCAATATTATTCCAAATTTTAACGTCGAATTATAAAGCCAGGTGTCGTATTATTTAGATCCAAGATAAAACATATGACAATGTTGTTTCCAATACAAATTATAAAAATCAATGTGTTTTCATTAGAATTAACTAAAATGTTCCTGATTTTTCGTTTATATTACCGATGGAAGATGTACATATAAAACCGCTCTAATCCGGCTGAAACGTCGATATATGCACTAAAAACCGAACTTCTCCCCTTTTCAATATCTTACTCAGTATTTCAACGAGAAACAAATAGATGATTGAAAATGAAGTATTTAAGGTTATTATATAATCAATTTTGTGTTTGTATCATTTTTATCGTATATTTATTGAATTAATACCAATAAACTGGAAACTCAAAAAACGTGGAAAAACTGCAAAATATTGCCTAATTCGATGTTATTTTGTTTATATCACATAAAGGAAAAGGGAGATGATAAACGTCAAAATACTACTAATTACGATGATTTTTAGTACGGAAGAAAATGCAAGAAATCTTGCTTAAAATTCAATATTATGCAAAATTCTGAGATTTGAAGGCCAAATCACATATCGTGATACTACATGAAATAGTATCGAAATATTGGTAAAAATGAATATATTTACGTAATATCAAACTACATGAAAAACGTGAAAAAGTCACTATTAAATCAAATTTAAGGATTTTAACTTCGAATCATAAAGCGAGGTTTCGTATTATTTAGATCAAAGAAAAGACATATGACAATGTTGTTTCCAATACAAATGATAAAAATCAATGTGTTTTCATTAGAATGAACTAAAATGTTCCTGATTTTTCGTTTATATTACCTATGGAAGATGTACACGTAAAACCGCTCTATTTCGGCTGAATCGTCGATATATGCAATAAAAACCATACTTCTCCCCTTTTCAATATCTTGCTCAGTATTTCAACGAGAAACAAATAGATGATTGAGAATGGAGTATTTTAGGTTATTATCTAATCAATTTTGTGTTTGTATGATTTGTATCGAATATTTAATGAATTAATACCAATAAACTGGAAACTCAAAAAACGTAGAAAAACAGCAAAATATTGCCTAATTCGATGTTATTTTGTTTATATCACATAAAGGAAAAGGGAGATGATAAACGTCAAAATATTACTAAATACGATGATTTTTAGTACGGAAGAAAATGCAAGAAAACTTGCTTAAAATTCAATATTATGCAAAATTCTGAGATTTGAAGGCCAAATCACATATCGTGATACTACATGAAATAGTATCGAAATATTGGTAAAAATGAATATATTTACGTAATATCAAACTACATAAAAAACGTGAAAAAAGTCACTATTAAACCAAATTTAAGGATTTTAACTTCGAATCATAAAGCGAGGTTTCGTATTATTTAGATCAAAGAAAAGACATGACAATGTTGTTTCCAATACAAATGATAAAAATCAATGTGTTTTCATTAGAATGAACGTTCCTGATTGTTCCTGATTTTTCGTTTATATTACCGATGGAAGATGTACACGTAAAACCGCTTTATTCCGGCTGAAACGTCGATATATGCAATAAAAACCATACTTCTCCCCTTTTCAATATCTTGCTCAGTATTTCAACGAGAAACAAATAGATGATTGAGAATGGAGTATTTTAGGTTATTATCTAATCAATTTTGTGTTTGTATGATTTGTATCGTATATTTAATGAATTAATACCAATAAACTGGAAATTCACAAAAACGTGGAAAAACAGCAAAACATTGCCTAATTCGATGATATTTTGTTTAAATCACATAAAGGAAAAGGGGGATGATGAACGTCTAAATATTGCTAAATTCGGTGATGTTTAGTACGAAACAAAATGCAAGAAAACTTGCTTAAAATGCAATATTATGCGAAAATCTGAGATATGAAGGCCAAATCACATATCGTGATACTACATGAAATAGTATCGAAATATTGGTAAAAAATAATATATTAAACTACATGAAAAACGTGAAAAAATTCAATATTATTCCAAATTTCAAGATTTTAACGTCGAATCATACAGCCAGGTTTCGTATTATTTAGATCCAAGAAAAGACATATGACAATGTTGTTTCCAATACAAATGATAAAAATCAATGTGTTTTCATTAGAATTAATTAAAATGTTCCTGATTTTTCGTTTATATTACCTATGGAAGATGTACACGTAAAACCGCTCTATTTCGGCTGAATCGTCGATATATGCAATAAAATCCGAACTTCTCCCCTTTTCAATATCTTACTCAGTATTTCAACGAGAAACAAATAGATGATTGAAAATGAAGTATTTAAGGTTATTATATAATCAATTTTGTGTTTGTATCATTTTTATCGTATATTTATTGAATTAATACCAATAAACTGGAAACTCAAAAAACGTGGAAAAACTGCAAAATATTGCCTAATTCGATGTTATTTTGTTTATATCACATAAAGGAAAAGGGAGATGATAAACGTCAAAATATTACTAAATACGATGATTTTTAGTACGGAAGAAAATGCAAGAAAACTTGCTTAAAATTCAATATTATGCAAAATTCTGAGATTTGAAGGCCAAATCACATATCGTGATACTACATGAAATAGTATCGAAATATTGGTAAAAATGAATATATTTACGTAATATCAAACTACATAAAAAACGTGAAAAAAGTCACTATTAAACCAAATTTAAGGATTTTAACTTCGAATCATAAAGCGAGGTTTCGTATTATTTAGATCAAAGAAAAGACATGACAATGTTGTTTCCAATACAAATGATAAAATCAATGTGTTTTCATTAGAATGAACTAAAATGTTCCTGATTTTCCGTTTATATTACCGTTGGAAGGTTTTACACGTAAAACCGCACAATTCCGGCTGAAACGTCGATATATGCAATAAAAACCGAACTTCTCCTCTTTTCAATATCTTACTCAGTATTTCAACGATAAACAAATAGATGATTGAAAATGAAGTAGTTAAGGTTATTATCTAATCAATTATGTGTTTGTATCATTTTTATCGTATATTTAATGAATTAATACCAATAAACTTTAAATTCCCAAAAACGTGGAAAAACAGCAAAACATTGCCTAATTCGATGATATTTTGTTTAAATCACATAAAGGAAAAGGGGGATAATAAACGTCAAAATATTGCTAAATTCGGTGATGCTTCGTACCAAACAAAATGCAAGAAAACGTGCTTAAAATGCAATATTATGCGAAAATCTGAGATATGAAGGCCAAATCACATATCGTGTACTACATGAAATAGTATCGAAATATTGGTAAAAAAGAATATATTAAACTACATGAAAAACGTGAAAAAAGTCAATATTATTCCAAATTTCAAGATTTTAACGTCGAATCATAGAGCCAGGTTTCGTATTATTTAGATCCAAGAAAAGACATATGACAATGGTTTTCCAATTCAAATGATAAAAATCAATGTGTTTTCATTAGAATTAATTAAAATGTTCCTGATGTTTCGTTTATATTACCGAAAAAAGATGTACACGTAAAACCGCTCTATTCCGGTTGAAACGTCGATATATGCAATAAAAACGGAACTTCTCCCCTTTTCAATATCTTACCCAGTATTTCAACGAGAAACAAATAGATGATTGAAAATGAAGTATTTAAGGTTATTATATAATAAATTTTGTGTTTGTATCATTTTTATTGTTTATATAATGAATTAATACCAATAAACTGAAAATTCACAAAAATGTGGAAAAACGGCAAAATATTGCCTAATTCGATGATATTTTGTTTAAATCACATAAAGGAAAAGGGGAATGATAAACGTCAAAATATTACTAAATTCGATGATGTTTAGTACGAAACAAAATGCAAGAAAACTTGCTTAAAATGCAATATTATGCGAAATTCTGAGATATGAAGGCCAAATCACATATCATGATACTACATGAAAAAGTATGGAAATATTGGTAAAAATGAATATATTTACGCAATATCAAACTACATGAAAAACGTGAAAAAGTCACTATTATACCAAATTTGTGGATTTTATCTTTGAATCATAAAGCGAGGTTGCGTATTATTTAGATCTAAGAAATGACAAATAGCAATGTTGTTTCCAATAAAAATGATAAAAATCAATGTGTTTTCATTAGAATTAACTAAAATGTTTTTGATTTTCCGTTTATATTACGGAATATAATTCCGTTTTACGTGTACGGAAGATATACACGTAAAACCGCTCTATTCCGGCTGAAATGTCGATAAATGCAATAAAAACCGAACATCTCCCCTTTTCAATATCTTACTCAGTATTTCAACGAGAAACAAATAGATGATTGAAAATGAAGTATTTAGGTTATTATCTAATCAATTATGTGTTTGTATCATTTTTATCGTATATTTAATGAATTAATAACAAAAAACTGGAAATTCACAAAAACGTGGAAAAACAGCAAAACATTGCCTAATTCGATGATATTTTGTTTAAATCACATAAAGGAAAAGGGGGATTATAAACGTCAAAATATTGCTAAATTCGGTGATATTTAGTACGAAACAAAATGCAAGAAAACTTGCTTAAAATGCAATATTATGCGAAAATCTAAGATATGAAGGCCAAATCACATATCGTGATACTACATGAAATAGTATCGAAATATTGGTAATAATGAATATATTTACGTAATATCAAACTACATGAAAAACGTAAAGAAAGTCAATATTATTCCAAATTTTAACGTCGAATTATAAAGCCAGGAGTCGTATTATTTAGATCCAAGATAAAACATATGACAATGTTGTTTCCAATACAAATTATAAAAATCAATGTGTTTTCATTAGAATTAACTAAAATGTTCCTGATTTTTCGTTTATATTACCGATGGAAGATGTACATATAAAACCGCTCTAATCCGGCTGAAACGTCGATATATGCACTAAAAACCGAACTTCTCCCCTTTTCAATATCTTACTCAGTATTTCAACGAGAAACAAATAGATGATTGAAAATGAAGTATTTAAGGTTATTATATAATCAATTTTGTGTTTGTATCATTTTTATCGTATATTTATTGAATTAATACCAATAAACTGGAAACTCAAAAAACGTGGAAAAACTGCAAAATATTGCCTAATTCGATGTTATTTTGTTTATATCACATAAAGGAAAAGGGAGATGATAAACGTCAAAATATTACTAAATACGATGATTTTTAGTACGGAAGAAAATGCAAGAAAACTTGCTTAAAATTCAATATTATGCAAAATTCTGAGATTTGAAGGCCAAATCACATATCGTGATACTACATGAAATAGTATCGAAATATTGGTAAAAATGAATATATTTACGTAATATCAAACTACATGAAAAACGTGAAAAAGTCACTATTAAATCAAATTTAAGGATTTTAACTTCGAATCATAAAGCGAGGTTTCGTATTATTTAGATCAAAGAAAAGACATATGACAATGTTGTTTCCAATACAAATGATAAAAATCAATGTGTTTCCATTAGAATGAACTAAAATGTTCCTGATTTTTCGTTTATATTACCTATGGAAGATGTACACGTAAAACCGCTCTATTTCGGCTGAATCGTCGATATATGCAATAAAAACCATACTTCTCCCCTTTTCAATATCTTGCTCAGTATTTCAACGAGAAACAAATAGATGATTGAGAATGAGGTATTTTAGGTTATTATCTAATCAATTTTGTGTTTGTATGATTTGTATCGAATATTTAATGAATTAATACCAATAAACTGGAAACTCAAAAAACGTAGAAAAACAGCAAAATATTGCCTAATTCGATGTTATTTTGTTTATATCACATAAAGGAAAAGGGAGATGATAAACGTCAAAATATTACTAAATACGATGATTTTTAGTACGGAAGAAAATGCAAGAAAACTTGCTTAAAATTCAATATTATGCAAAATTCTGAGATTTGAAGGCCAAATCACATATCGTGATACTACATGAAATAGTATCGAAATATTGGTAAAAATGAATATATTTACGTAATATCAAACTACATAAAAAACGTGAAAAAAGTCACTATTAAACCAAATTTAAGGATTTTAACTTCGAATCATAAAGCGAGGTTTCGTATTATTTAGATCAAAGAAAAGACATGACAATGTTGTTTCCAATACAAATGATAAAAATCAATGTGTTTTCATTAGAATGAACGTTCCTGATTGTTCCTGATTTTTCGTTTATATTACCGATGGAAGATGTACACGTAAAACCGCTTTATTCCGGCTGAAACGTCGATATATGCAATAAAAACCATACTTCTCCCCTTTTCAATATCTTGCTCAGTATTTCAACGAGAAACAAATAGATGATTGAGAATGGAGTATTTTAGGTTATTATCTAATCAATTTTGTGTTTGTATGATTTGTATCGTATATTTAATGAATTAATACCAATAAACTGGAAATTCACAAAAACGTGGAAAAACAGCAAAACATTGCCTAATTCGATGATATTTTGTTTAAATCACATAAAGGAAAAGGGGGATGATGAACGTCTAAATATTGCTAAATTCGGTGATGTTTAGTACGAAACAAAATGCAAGAAAACTTGCTTAAAATGCAATATTATGCGAAAATCTGAGATATGAAGGCCAAATCACATATCGTGATACTACATGAAATAGTATCGAAATATTGGTAAAAAATAATATATTAAACTACATGAAAAACGTGAAAAAAGTCAATATTATTCCAAATTTCAAGATTTTAACGTCGAATCATACAGCCAGGTTTCGTATTATTTAGATCCAAGAAAAGACATATGACAATGTTGTTTCCAATACAAATGATAAAAATCAATGTGTTTTCATTAGAATTAATTAAAATGTTCCTGATGTTTCGTTTATATTACCGAAAAAAGATGTACACGTAAAACCGCTCTATTCCGGTTGAAACGTCGATATATGCAATAAAAACGGAACTTCTCCCCTTTTCAATATCTTACCCAGTATTTCAACGAGAAACAAATAGATGATTGAAAATGAAGTATTTAAGGTTATTATATAATAAATTTTGTGTTTGTATCATTTTTATTGTTTATATAATGAATTAATACCAATAAACTGAAAATTCACAAAAATGTGGAAAAACGGCAAAATATTGCCTAATTCGATGATATTTTGTTTAAATCACATAAAGGAAAAGGGGGATGATAAACGTCAAAATATTACTAAATTCGATGATGTTTAGTACGAAACAAAATGCAAGAAAACTTGCTTAAAATGCAATATTATGCGAAATTCTGAGATATGAAGGCCAAATCACATATCATGATACTACATGAAAAAGTATGGAAATATTGGTAAAAATGAATATATTTACGCAATATCAAACTACATGAAAAACGTGAAAAAGTCACTATTATACCAAATTTGTGGATTTTATCTTTGAATCATAAAGCGAGGTTGCGTATTATTTAGATCTAAGAAATGACAAATAGCAATGTTGTTTCCAATAAAAATGATAAAAATCAATGTGTTTTCATTAGAATTAACTAAAATGTTTTTGATTTTCCGTTTATATTACGGAATATAATTCCGTTTTACGTGTACGGAAGATATACACGTAAAACCGCTCTATTCCGGCTGAAATGTCGATAAATGCAATAAAAACCGAACATCTCCCCTTTTCAATATCTTACTCAGTATTTCAACGAGAAACAAATAGATGATTGAAAATGAAGTATTTAGGTTATTATCTAATCAATTATGTGTTTGTATCATTTTTATCGTATATTTAATGAATTAATAACAAAAAACTGGAAATTCACAAAAACGTGGAAAAACAGCAAAACATTGCCTAATTCGATGATATTTTGTTTAAATCACATAAAGGAAAAGGGGGATTATAAACGTCAAAATATTGCTAAATTCGGTGATATTTAGTACGAAACAAAATGCAAGAAAACTTGCTTAAAATGCAATATTATGCGAAAATCTAAGATATGAAGGCCAAATCACATATCGTGATACTACATGAAATAGTATCGAAATATTGGTAATAATGAATATATTTACGTAATATCAAACTACATGAAAAACGTAAAGAAAGTCAATATTATTCCAAATTTTAACGTCGAATTATAAAGCCAGGTGTCGTATTATTTAGATCCAAGATAAAACATATGACAATGTTGTTTCCAATACAAATTATAAAAATCAATGTGTTTTCATTAGAATTAACTAAAATGTTCCTGATTTTTCGTTTATATTACCGATGGAAGATGTACATATAAAACCGCTCTAATCCGGCTGAAACGTCGATATATGCACTAAAAACCGAACTTCTCCCCTTTTCAATATCTTACTCAGTATTTCAACGAGAAACAAATAGATGATTGAAAATGAAGTATTTAAGGTTATTATATAATCAATTTTGTGTTTGTATCATTTTTATCGTATATTTATTGAATTAATACCAATAAACTGGAAACTCAAAAAACGTGGAAAAACTGCAAAATATTGCCTAATTCGATGTTATTTTGTTTATATCACATAAAGGAAAAGGGAGATGATAAACGTCAAAATATTACTAAATACGATGATTTTTAGTACGGAAGAAAATGCAAGAAAACTTGCTTAAAATTCAATATTATGCAAAATTCTGAGATTTGAAGGCCAAATCACATATCGTGATACTACATGAAATAGTATCGAAATATTGGTAAAAATGAATATATTTACGTAATATCAAACTACATGAAAAACGTGAAAAAGTCACTATTAAATCAAATTTAAGGATTTTAACTTCGAATCATAAAGCGAGGTTTCGTATTATTTAGATCAAAGAAAAGACATATGACAATGTTGTTTCCAATACAAATGATAAAAATCAATGTGTTTCCATTAGAATGAACTAAAATGTTCCTGATTTTTCGTTTATATTACCTATGGAAGATGTACACGTAAAACCGCTCTATTTCGGCTGAATCGTCGATATATGCAATAAAAACCATACTTCTCCCCTTTTCAATATCTTGCTCAGTATTTCAACGAGAAACAAATAGATGATTGAGAATGAGGTATTTTAGGTTATTATCTAATCAATTTTGTGTTTGTATGATTTGTATCGAATATTTAATGAATTAATACCAATAAACTGGAAACTCAAAAAACGTAGAAAAACAGCAAAATATTGCCTAATTCGATGTTATTTTGTTTATATCACATAAAGGAAAAGGGAGATGATAAACGTCAAAATATTACTAAATACGATGATTTTTAGTACGGAAGAAAATGCAAGAAAACTTGCTTAAAATTCAATATTATGCAAAATTCTGAGATTTGAAGGCCAAATCACATATCGTGATACTACATGAAATAGTATCGAAATATTGGTAAAAATGAATATATTTACGTAATATCAAACTACATAAAAAACGTGAAAAAAGTCACTATTAAACCAAATTTAAGGATTTTAACTTCGAATCATAAAGCGAGGTTTCGTATTATTTAGATCAAAGAAAAGACATGACAATGTTGTTTCCAATACAAATGATAAAAATCAATGTGTTTTCATTAGAATGAACGTTCCTGATTGTTCCTGATTTTTCGTTTATATTACCGATGGAAGATGTACACGTAAAACCGCTTTATTCCGGCTGAAACGTCGATATATGCAATAAAAACCATACTTCTCCCCTTTTCAATATCTTGCTCAGTATTTCAACGAGAAACAAATAGATGATTGAGAATGGAGTATTTTAGGTTATTATCTAATCAATTTTGTGTTTGTATGATTTGTATCGTATATTTAATGAATTAATACCAATAAACTGGAAATTCACAAAAACGTGGAAAAACAGCAAAACATTGCCTAATTCGATGATATTTTGTTTAAATCACATAAAGGAAAAGGGGGATGATGAACGTCTAAATATTGCTAAATTCGGTGATGTTTAGTACGAAACAAAATGCAAGAAAACTTGCTTAAAATGCAATATTATGCGAAAATCTGAGATATGAAGGCCAAATCACATATCGTGATACTACATGAAATAGTATCGAAATATTGGTAAAAAATAATATATTAAACTACATGAAAAACGTGAAAAAAGTCAATATTATTCCAAATTTCAAGATTTTAACGTCGAATCATACAGCCAGGTTTCGTATTATTTAGATCCAAGAAAAGACATATGACAATGTTGTTTCCAATACAAATGATAAAAATCAATGTGTTTTCATTAGAATTAATTAAAATGTTCCTGATTTTTCGTTTATATTACCTATGGAAGATGTACACGTAAAACCGCTCTATTTCGGCTGAATCGTCGATATATGCAATAAAATCCGAACTTCTCCCCTTTTCAATATCTTACTCAGTATTTCAACGAGAAACAAATAGATGATTGAAAATGAAGTATTTAAGGTTATTATATAATCAATTTTGTGTTTGTATCATTTTTATCGTATATTTATTGAATTAATACCAATAAACTGGAAACTCAAAAAACGTGGAAAAACTGCAAAATATTGCCTAATTCGATGTTATTTTGTTTATATCACATAAAGGAAAAGGGAGATGATAAACGTCAAAATATTACTAAATACGATGATTTTTAGTACGGAAGAAAATGCAAGAAAACTTGCTTAAAATTCAATATTATGCAAAATTCTGAGATTTGAAGGCCAAATCACATATCGTGATACTACATGAAATAGTATCGAAATATTGGTAAAAATGAATATATTTACGTAATATCAAACTACATAAAAAACGTGAAAAAAGTCACTATTAAACCAAATTTAAGGATTTTAACTTCGAATCATAAAGCGAGGTTTCGTATTATTTAGATCAAAGAAAAGACATGACAATGTTGTTTCCAATACAAATGATAAAATCAATGTGTTTTCATTAGAATGAACTAAAATGTTCCTGATTTTCCGTTTATATTACCGTTGGAAGGTTTTACACGTAAAACCGCACAATTCCGGCTGAAACGTCGATATATGCAATAAAAACCGAACTTCTCCTCTTTTCAATATCTTACTCAGTATTTCAACGATAAACAAATAGATGATTGAAAATGAAGTAGTTAAGGTTATTATCTAATCAATTATGTGTTTGTATCATTTTTATCGTATATTTAATGAATTAATACCAATAAACTTTAAATTCCCAAAAACGTGGAAAAACAGCAAAACATTGCCTAATTCGATGATATTTTGTTTAAATCACATAAAGGAAAAGGGGGATAATAAACGTCAAAATATTGCTAAATTCGGTGATGTTTCGTACCAAACAAAATGCAAGAAAACGTGCTTAAAATGCAATATTATGCGAAAATCTGAGATATGAAGGCCAAATCACATATCGTGTACTACATGAAATAGTATCGAAATATTGGTAAAAAAGAATATATTAAACTACATGAAAAACGTGAAAAAAGTCAATATTATTCCAAATTTCAAGATTTTAACGTCGAATCATAGAGCCAGGTTTCGTATTATTTAGATCCAAGAAAAGACATATGACAATGTTTTTTCCAATTCAAATGATAAAAATCAATGTGTTTTCATTAGAATTAATTAAAATGTTCCTGATGTTTCGTTTATATTACCGAAAAAAGATGTACACGTAAAACCGCTCTATTCCGGTTGAAACGTCGATATATGCAATAAAAACGGAACTTCTCCCCTTTTCAATATCTTACCCAGTATTTCAACGAGAAACAAATAGATGATTGAAAATGAAGTATTTAAGGTTAATATATAATAAATTTTGTGTTTGTATCATTTTTATTGTTTATATAATGAATTAATACCAATAAACTGAAAATTCACAAAAATGTGGAAAAACGGCAAAATATTGCCTAATTCGATGATATTTTGTTTAAATCACATAAAGGAAAAGGGGGATGATAAACGTCAAAATATTACTAAATTCGATGATGTTTAGTACGAAACAAAATGCAAGAAAACTTGCTTAAAATGCAATATTATGCGAAATTCTGAGATATGAAGGCCAAATCACATATCATGATACTACATGAAAAAGTATGGAAATATTGGTAAAAATGAATATATTTACGCAATATCAAACTACATGAAAAACGTGAAAAAGTCACTATTATACCAAATTTGTGGATTTTATCTTTGAATCATAAAGCGAGGTTGCGTATTATTTAGATCTAAGAAATGACAAATAGCAATGTTGTTTCCAATAAAAATGATAAAAATCAATGTGTTTTCATTAGAATTAACTAAAATGTTTTTGATTTTCCGTTTATATTACGGAATATAATTCCGTTTTACGTGTACGGAAGATATACACGTAAAACCGTTCTATTCCGGCTGAAATGTCGATAAATGCAATAAAAACCGCACATCTCCTCTTTTCAATATCTTACTCAGTATTTCAACGAGAAACAAATAGATGATTGAAAATGAAGTATTTAGGTTATTATCTAATCAATTATGTGTTTGTATCATTTTTATCGTATATTTAATGAATTAATAACAAAAAACTGGAAATTCACAAAAACGTGGAAAAACAGCAAAACATTGCCTAATTCGATGATATTTTGTTTAAATCACATAAAGGAAAAGGGGGATTATAAACGTCAAAATATTGCTAAATTCGGTGATGTTTAGTACGAAACAAAATGCAAGAAAACTTGCTTAAAATGCAATATTATGCGAAAATCTAAGATATGAAGGCCAAATCACATATCGTGATACTACATGAAATAGTATCGAAATATTGGTAATAATGAATATATTTACGTAATATCAAACTACATGAAAAACGTAAAGAAAGTCAATATTATTCCAAATTTTAACGTCGAATTATAAAGCCAGGTGTCGTATTATTTAGATCCAAGATAAAACATATGACAATGTTGTTTCCAATACAAATTATAAAAATCAATGTGTTTTCATTAGAATTAACTAAAATGTTCCTGATTTTTCGTTTATATTACCGATGGAAGATGTACATATAAAACCGCTCTAATCCGGCTGAAACGTCGATATATGCACTAAAAACCGAACTTCTCCCCTTTTCAATATCTTACTCAGTATTTCAACGAGAAACAAATAGATGATTGAAAATGAAGTATTTAAGGTTATTATATAATCAATTTTGTGTTTGTATCATTTTTATCGTATATTTATTGAATTAATACCAATAAACTGGAAACTCAAAAAACGTGGAAAAACTGCAAAATATTGCCTAATTCGATGTTATTTTGTTTATATCACATAAAGGAAAAGGGAGATGATAAACGTCAAAATATTACTAAATACGATGATTTTTAGTACGGAAGAAAATGCAAGAAAACTTGCTTAAAATTCAATATTATGCAAAATTCTGAGATTTGAAGGCCAAATCACATATCGTGATACTACATGAAATAGTATCGAAATATTGGTAAAAATGAATATATTTACGTAATATCAAACTACATAAAAAACGTGAAAAAAGTCACTATTAAACCAAATTTAAGGATTTTAACTTCGAATCATAAAGCGAGGTTTCGTATTATTTAGATCAAAGAAAAGACATGACAATGTTGTTTCCAATACAAATGATAAAAATCAATGTGTTTTCATTAGAATGAACGTTCCTGATTGTTCCTGATTTTTCGTTTATATTACCGATGGAAGATGTACACGTAAAACCGCTTTATTCCGGCTGAAACGTCGATATATGCAATAAAAACCATACTTCTCCCCTTTTCAATATCTTGCTCAGTATTTCAACGAGAAACAAATAGATGATTGAGAATGGAGTATTTTAGGTTATTATCTAATCAATTTTGTGTTTGTATGATTTGTATCGTATATTTAATGAATTAATACCAATAAACTGGAAATTCACAAAAACGTGGAAAAACAGCAAAACATTGCCTAATTCGATGATATTTTGTTTAAATCACATAAAGGAAAAGGGGGATGATGAACGTCTAAATATTGCTAAATTCGGTGATGTTTAGTACGAAACAAAATGCAAGAAAACTTGCTTAAAATGCAATATTATGCGAAAATCTGAGATATGAAGGCCAAATCACATATCGTGATACTACATGAAATAGTTTCGAAATATTGGTAAAAAATAATATATTAAACTACATGAAAAACGTGAAAAAAGTCAATATTATTCCAAATTTCAAGATTTTAACGTCGAATCATACAGCCAGGTTTCGTATTATTTAGATCCAAGAAAAGACATATGACAATGTTGTTTCCAATACAAATGATAAAAATCAATGTGTTTTCATTAGAATTAATTAAAATGTTCCTGATTTTTCGTTTATATTACCTATGGAAGATGTACACGTAAAACCGCTCTATTTCGGCTGAATCGTCGATATATGCAATAAAATCCGAACTTCTCCCCTTTTCAATATCTTACTCAGTATTTCAACGAGAAACAAATAGATGATTGAAAATGAAGTATTTAAGGTTATTATATAATCAATTTTGTGTTTGTATCATTTTTATCGTATATTTATTGAATTAATACCAATAAACTGGAAACTCAAAAAACGTGGAAAAACTGCAAAATATTGCCTAATTCGATGTTATTTTGTTTATATCACATAAAGGAAAAGGGAGATGATAAACGTCAAAATATTACTAAATACGATGATTTTTAGTACGGAAGAAAATGCAAGAAAACTTGCTTAAAATTCAATATTATGCAAAATTCTGAGATTTGAAGGCCAAATCACATATCGTGATACTACATGAAATAGTATCGAAATATTGGTAAAAATGAATATATTTACGTAATATCAAACTACATAAAAAACGTGAAAAAAGTCACTATTAAACCAAATTTAAGGATTTTAACTTCGAATCATAAAGCGAGGTTTCGTATTATTTAGATCAAAGAAAAGACATGACAATGTTGTTTCCAATACAAATGATAAAATCAATGTGTTTTCATTAGAATGAACTAAAATGTTCCTGATTTTCCGTTTATATTACCGTTGGAAGGTTTTACACGTAAAACCGCACAATTCCGGCTGAAACGTTGATATATGCAATAAAAACCGAACTTCTCCTCTTTTCAATATCTTACTCAGTATTTCAACGATAAACAAATAGATGATTGAAAATGAAGTAGTTAAGGTTATTATCTAATCAATTATGTGTTTGTATCATTTTTATCGTATATTTAATGAATTAATACCAATAAACTTTAAATTCCCAAAAACGTGGAAAAACAGCAAAACATTGCCTAATTCGATGATATTTTGTTTAAATCACATAAAGGAAAAGGGGGATAATAAACGTCAAAATATTGCTAAATTCGGTGATGTTTCGTACCAAACAAAATGCAAGAAAACGTGCTTAAAATGCAATATTATGCGAAAATCTGAGATATGAAGGCCAAATCACATATCGTGTACTACATGAAATAGTATCGAAATATTGGTAAAAAAGAATATATTAAACTACATGAAAAACGTGAAAAAAGTCAATATTATTCCAAATTTCAAGATTTTAACGTCGAATCATAGAGCCAGGTTTCGTATTATTTAGATCCAAGAAAAGACATATGACAATGTTTTTTCCAATTCAAATGATAAAAATCAATGTGTTTTCATTAGAATTAATTAAAATGTTCCTGATGTTTCGTTTATATTACCGAAAAAAGATGTACACGTAAAACCGCTCTATTCCGGTTGAAACGTCGATATATGCAATAAAAACGGAACTTCTCCCCTTTTTAATATCTTACCCAGTATTTCAACGAGAAACAAATAGATGATTGAAAATGAAGTATTTAAGGTTATTATATAATAAATTTTGTGTTTGTATCATTTTTATT
This sequence comes from Procambarus clarkii, assembly GCF_040958095.1. NCBI lineage: Eukaryota > Metazoa > Arthropoda > Malacostraca > Decapoda > Cambaridae > Procambarus > Procambarus clarkii. The sequence continues at coordinate 879,143 of NC_091185.1, forward strand.
GTTTATATAATGAATTAATACCAATAAACTGAAAATTCACAAAAATTCTGAATAAAATTTGGCACCTGTATTTATACCTCGGAGCAAACAGGGTTAGTTAGTGTCTTTTTATAAACAATTGCAATGATTGACATGTGAAATTGTGAGTTTGTGTTGACAGTTAGAAAAAATGGCAGCGTTATTCGATGATGTTGCAGTCAAGTGAAGCAGTGTCATGAATGAATGAATAGAGGAGAATTTAGGCTAACTGACTGATATGTGAATGTTTAAACAGGTGTAATAATTAATATTTACTGGTGTATGTCCAAATGAGGCGAACGGTTTGGCTGGGTAAATATAGCGTTATCGCCGCTATTTTCTCTGTTTGACGGGGAGGAGGAGGGGAGGTAACACTAGGGGTGGAATGGGGGTAGGGATATGGCGGCCACCGTTGGGCGGAGGTTGTTGGTAGGGGGTGTCTAAAGGAGCTACCGTGGGTCATCCTTGGTTGTTGGGGGGGTGGGGGAAGGGAGGGTTGGCAGTTAGGTATTTAAACTTAATTTTTTGAGATAGGTTATATATGGTGAGGTGTTTAGGAAGGAATAAGAAAAGTGTTTGTGACTGAGTTGAGTATATTAGTTACTGTGATTCATGTTAGAAAGAATGTAGGTGCTGAAAATGTTTAAAGATTTGTTAATGACTTCATTTGTTTAATATTGTATAAATTAACGGTAAGTGAACACTGGAGATTGATATTCAACAGCATATTGAGTGGAGAAGTTTTAGCAGGCAGGCAGGCAGGCAGGCAGGCAGGCAGAAAGAAAATGGAATGACAAATGGTTACAGACATTTTCTTCACAGATGGTAAAAACTATTATAATCACATGTACACATTTCAATGTGCGACATTCTTACACAAACACACACACACACACACACACACACACACACACACACACACACACACACACACACACACTCACAGGGTTGTGTGTGTCATCTAATCATCAACCTGTCACCTAATCAAACCTGAACTCCGTCACTTAAAACCTAACCTAACCAGTAACCCAAACTAACCTAAAACTGCATCATAGAGTTTACTCACACATACCAGCCAATTCTCCATTAAAGATAGTGCTTATAGCAACTATTTAGTCAAACCAACAACAAATGGAGTGTTTCTCCAAAATGAAAATGTTGGGATGCTATTGATCTCGCACAAATTCCATACAAATGCCACATACCTACCGGTAAATAAAGAAACAAAGCAAATCTCTTCTAAGCATAAATGGCCATGGCATAAATTCAAATAATTTAAAAGTAAAAATAATCTAAAATGGCCAAATATTAGATAATATTAATATTAGATAGTCTTAGATATTCTCTCTTAGGCTTCATTTAGTCAACACATGTAAAATCACTGAGTCGTGGAACAAGCAGATTATATATACATATGTTAGGCTTATAACACCTACCCCACAAGGTCCAACTAGTGACTAACCCTCACTCACTCACCAGGATGCAAGTAACTCACTATTTACTTCTAGGTGAATAGAGGCATTGGGTGAAAGGAAACGCTACCAAAACGCTAAACGCTACCCTGTCCGACCGGGATTCGAACCCTTGAATCCCCGATTGTGAGACGAGAAGGAACATGTCATTCATTTTTGTGTACTCACCTACGTGTGAGTACACACATTGATCCAATTCATGCTTTAATGCTAATAATTTAAAAATTTATTAATTTAATTTAATTTATAATTTAATGCACATTAATGCTCGATCCAGCAGGATAGAGTATTAATCTTGGAGTCTGTCCTTTTAGCCGTCGGTTGTTTAAAGCACTGACTCATTTCCCAACCTAACCTAAACCTAAACCTAACCTAACCTATAACCTAAACTAACCTAAAACTAATTGAAGTTAATGACCGTATTATTTTACCTATTATTACTATATTATTTTTACTTTTTTAAATTTTAATTTTTACTTTATTTTTTACTTTTATAATTATTATTACTTTACCTATAGGTATCAAAGGTTTATAAAGGGAGGAACAAGGAACTAGTTAAGGAACAAGTTTAACTTTTATTTAATATAGTTTATTTTTTAAAATAATTTTCTTTAATATATTTTACATTAATGTTATGAAGGTTTATGAACTTTATAAAAAGGTTGGTTATATTATGTTAGGTTAGGTTAGTTTAGGTTGGCTTGGTTGGTTAAACCCTAACTAACAACAGAAAATAAACTTTCCTCCTTCCCTCCCTAGATTTAAACTCATTTAAATTAAGATCTTAAAGATCTTAACTAAATTTACTCCAATTATATATATAACTATATATATCTATATTAATTATATAATCTAACTATATATCTAATTATATAAATTATATAATTATATAAATTATATAATTATATAAATTATATAATTATATAAAAATAACTCCAATTAAATTGAGTTAAATTAATTTAAATTGATTTAATTGTAATTAATAAAATTGATAATTGAAATTTAATTATACCCCTCCCTCTCTCCCTTCCTCCCTCCCTCCCTCTCTTCCTCCCTCCTTTCCGTCCCCCTGTTTCCTGTGACACGGACCTTTCCGTGTATCTTAGGGATTTCCGTGTATCTTGTGTATGTCCGTGTATCTTATCTTATGGGATTTCGTATCCGTATTATGTTTAGGGTTATCCATGGGGTTCTGGGGTCCAGGAAGCCATTTGTGTCCCCTCAAATTGCCTCCCTTATCCTTATCCCCACCCACCTAGGTTCGAATCCCGTATCACACGGATTCACGGATCACGAGGAAATGTATCCGTGTGATCAATCCGTGTGACTATCTATGCTTGTCTGTGATACACGGACATGTATCGAAGGATACACGAACACGTGTATCCATGGAGTTCTGGGTCCAGGAAGCCATTTGTGTCGACCCAAATTGCCTCCCTTCTCCCCACCTGAAATCCAGGTGAATTGAAAGACCTGCCCGAGGTCAGTGGATCCAGGTATCCGTCCGTGGGCCCCCGGATTTCAACCCTTCCCCACATTCCAAGGGATCAGTCAATCAATCTTCGGCTATCCAGAGAATCTATCGAAACTGATGGTCCTACAGGAGAGGACATCACAGAAATCTATCTGTGCCCTGTAGTTGCATCCGTTGCGACAGGCTCGAACGCAGGTCTATCCGGATTAGGAACATGTTCTATCCGACTAGGCCACGCTGGAGTTGCCATCTGAATAAAATTTGGCACCTGTATTTATACCTCGGAGCAAACAGGGTTAGTTAGTGTCTTTTTATAAACAATTGCAATGATTGACATGTGAAATTGTGAGTTTGTGTTGACAGTTAGAAAAAATGGCAGCGTTATTCGATGATGTTGCAGTCAAGTGAAGCAGTGTCATGAATGAATGAATAGAGGAGAATTTAGGCTAACTGACTGATATGTGAATGTTTAAACAGGTGTAATAATTAATATTTACTGGTGTATGTCCAAATGAGGCGAACGGTTTGGCTGGGTAAATATAGCGTTATCGCCGCTATTTTCTCTGTTTGACGGGGAGGAGGAGAGGGAGTAACACTGGGGGTGGAATGGGGGTAGGGATATGGCGGCCACCGTTAGGCGGAGGTTGTTGGTAGGGGGTGTCCAGAGGAGCTACCGTGGGTCATCCTGGGTTGTTGGGGGGGGTGGGGGAAGGAAGGGTTGGCAGTTAGGTATTTAAACTTAATTTTTTGAGATAGGTTATATATGGTGAGGTGTTTAGGAAGGAATAAGAAAAGTGTTTGTGACTGAGTTGAGTATATTAGTTACTGTGATTCATGTTAGAAAGAATGTAGGTGCTGAAAATGTTTAAAGATTTGTTAATGACTTCATTTGTTTAATATTGTATGAATTAACGGTAAGTGAACACTGGAGATTGATATTCAACAGCATATTGAGTGGAGAAGTTTTAGCAGGCAGGCAGGCAGGCAGAAAGAAAATGGAATGACAAATGGTTACAGACATTTTCTTCACAGATGGTAAAAACTATTATAATCACATGTACACATTTCAATGTGCGACATTCTTACACAAACACACACACACACACACACACACACACACACACACACACACACACACACACACACACACACACACACACACACACACACACACACACACACACACACACACACTCACAGGGTTGTGTGTGTCATCTAATCATCAACCTGTCACATAATCAAACCTGAACTCCGTCACTTAAAACCTAACCTAACCAGTAACCCAAACTAACCTAAAACTGCATCATAGAGTTAACTCACACATACCAGCCAATTCTAGATTAAAGATAGTGCTTATAGCAACTATTTAGTCAAACCAACAACAAATGGAGTGTTTCTCCAAAATGAAAATGTTGGGATGCTATTGATCTCGCACAAATTCCATACAAATGCCACATACCTACCGGTAATTAAAGAACCAAAGCAAATCTCTTCTAAGCATAAATGGCCATGGCATAAACTCAAATAATTTAAAAGTAAAAATAATCTAAAATGGCCAAATATTAGATAATATTAATATTAGATAGTCTTAGATATTCTCTCTTAGGCTTCATTTAGTCAACACATGTAAAATCACTGAGTCGTGGAACAAGCAGTTTATATATACATATGTTAGGCTTATAACACCTACCCCACAAGGTCCAACTAGTGACTAACCTTCACTCACTCACCAGGATGCAAGTAACTCACTATTTACTTCTAGGTGAATAGAGGCATTGGGTGAAAGGAAACGCTACCAAAACGCTAAACGCTACCCTGTCCGACCGGGATTCGAACCCCTTGAATCCCCGATTGTGAGACGAGAAGGAACAAGTCATTCATTTTTGTGTACTCACCTACGTGTGAGTACACACATTGATCCAATTCATGCTTTAATGCTAATAATTTAAAAATTTAATAATTTAATTTAATTTATAATTTAATGCACATTAATGCTCGATCCAGCAGGATAGAGTATTAATCTTGGAGTCTGTCCTTTTAGCCGTCGGTTGTTTAAAGCACTGACTCATTTCCCAACCTAACCTAAACCTAACCTAACCTATAACCTAAACTAACCTAAAACTAATTGAAGTTAATGACCGTATTATTTTTAACCTATAGGTATCAAAGGTTTATGAAGGGAGGAACAAGGAACTAGATAAAGAACAAGTTTAACTTTTATTTAATACAGTTTATTTTTTAAAATAATTTTCTTTAATATAGTTTACATTAATGTTATGAAGGTTTATGAACTTTAAAAAAAGGTTGGTTATATTAGGTTAGGTTAGGTTAGTTTAGGTTGGCTAGGTTGGTTAAACCCTAACTAACAACAGAAAATAAACTTCCTCCCTAGATTTAAACTCATTTAAATTAAGAATAAAGATCTTAAAGATCTTAACTAAATTTACTCCAATTATATAACTCCAATTATATATATATAACTATATATATCTATATTAACTATATATTCTAACTATATATCTAATTATATAAATTATATAATTATATAAAAATAACTCCAATTAAATTGAGTTAAATTAATTTAAATTGATTTAATTGTAATTAATAAAATTGATAATTGAAATTTAATTATACCCCTCCCTCTCTCCCTTCCTCCCTCCCTCCCTCTCTTCCTCCCTCCTTTCCGACCCTCTGTTACCTGTGACACGAACCTATCCGTGTATCTTAGGGATTTCCGTGTATCTTATCTTATGGGATTTCGTAACCGTATTATGTTTAGGGTTATCCATGGGGTTCTGGGGTCCAGGAAGCCATTTGTGTCCCCTCAAATTGCCTCCCTTATCCTTATCCCCACCCACCTAGGTTCGAATCCCGTATCACACGGATTCACGGATCACACGGAAATGTATCCGTGTGATCAATCCGTGTGACTATCTATGCTTGTCTGTGATACATGGACATGTATCCAAGGATACACGAACACGTGTATCCATGGAGTTCTGGGTCCAGGAAGCCATTTGTGTCGACCCAAATTGCCTCCCTTCTCCCCACCTGAAATCCAGGTGAATTGAAAGACCTGTCCGAGGTCAGTGGATCCAGGTATCCGTCCGTGGGCCCCCGGATTTCAACCCTTCCCCACATTCCAAGGGATCAGTCAATCAATCTTCGGCTATCCAGAGAATCTATCGAAACTGATGCTCCTACAGGAGAGGACATCACAGAAATCTATCTGTGCCCTGTAGTTGCATCCGTTGCGACAGGCTCGAACGCAGGTCTATCCGGATTAGGAACATGTTCTATCCGACTAGGCCACGCTGGAGTTGCCTTCTGAATAAAATTTGGCACCTGTATTTATACCTCGGAGCAAACAGGGTTAATTAGTGTCTTTTTATAAACAATTGCAATGATTGACATGTGAAATTGTGAGTTTGTGTTGACAGTTAGAAAAAATGGCAGCGTTATTCGATGCTGTTGCAGTCATGAGTGAATGAATAGAGCAGAAGTGAAGCAGTGTCATGAATGAATGAATAGAGGAGAATTTAGGCTAACTGACTGATATGTGAATGTTTAAACAGGTGTAATAATTAATATTTACTGGTGTATGTCCAAATGAGGCGAACGGTTTGGCTTGGTAAATATAGCGTTATCGCCGCTATTTTCTCTGTTTGACGGGGAGGAGGAGTGGGGGGGGGGGGGTAACACTGGGGGTGGAATGGGGGTAGGGATATGGCGGCCACCGTTGGGCGGAGGTTGTTGGTAGGGGGTGCCCAGAGGAGCTACCGTGGGTCATCCTGGGTTGTTGGGGGGGTGGGGGAAGGGAGGGTTGGCAGTTAGGTATTTAAACTTAATTTTTTGAGATAGGTTATATATGGTGAGGTGTTTAGGAAGGAATAAGAAAAGTGTTTGTGACTGAGTTGAGTATATTAGTTACTGTGATTCATGTTAGAAAGAATGTAGGTGCTGAAAATGTTTAAAGATTTGTTAATGACTTCATTTGTTTAATATTGTATGAATTAACGGTAAGTGAACACTGGAGATTGATATTCAACAGCATATTGAGTGAAGAAGTTTTAGCAGGCAGGCAGGCAGGCAGGCAGGCAGGCAGGCAGGCAGAAAGAAAATGGAATGACAAATGGTTACAGACATTTTCTTCACAGATGGTAAAAACTATTATAATCACATGTACACATTTCAATGTGCGACAATCTTACACAAACACACACACACACACACACACACACACACACACACACACACACACTCACAGGGTTGTGTGTGTCATCAAATCATCAACCTGTCACATAATCAAACCTGAACTCCGTCACTTAAAACCTAACCTAACCAGTAACCCAAACTAACCTAAAACTGCATCATAGAGTTTACTCACACATACCAGCCAATTCTCCATTAAAGATAGTGCTTATAGCAACTATTTAGTCAAACCAACAACAAATGGAGTGTTTCTCCAAAATGAAAATGTTGGGATGCTATTGATCTCGCACAAATTCCATACAAATGCCACATACCTACCGGTAATTAAAGAACCAAAGCAAATCTCTTCTAAGCATAAATGGCCATGGCATAAATTAAAATAATTTAAAAGTAAAAATAATCTAAAATGGCCAAATATTAGATAATATTAATATCAGATAGTCTTAGATATTTTCTCTTAGGCTTCATTTAGTCAACACATGTAAAATCATTGAGTCGTGGAACAAGCAGTTTATATATACATATGTTAGGCTTATAACACCTACCCCACAAGGTCCAACTAGTGACTAACCCTCACTCACTCACCAGGATGCAAGTAACTCACTATTTATTTCTAATTGAATAGAGGCATTGGGTGAAAGGAAACGCTACCAAAACGCTAAACGCTACCCTGTCCGACCGGGATTCGAACCCCTTGAATCCCCGATTGTGAGACGAGAAGGAACAAGTCATTCATTTTTGTGTACTCACCTACGTGTGAGTACACACATTGATCCAATTCATGCTTTAATGCTAATAATTTAAAAATTTAATAATTTAATTTAATTCATAATTTAATGCACATTAATGCTCGATCCAGCAGGATAGAGTATTAATCTTGGAGTCTGTCCTTTTAGCCGTCGGTTGTTTAAAGCACTGACTCATTTCCCAACCTAACCTAAACCTAACCTAACCTATAACCTAAACTAACCTAAAACTAATTGAAGTTAATGACCGTATTATTTTTAACCTATAGGTATCAAAGGTTTATGAAGGGAGGAACAAGGAACTAGATAAAGAACAAGTTTAACTTTTATTTAATATAGTTTATTTTTTAAAATAATTTTCTTTAATATAGTTTACATTAATGTTATGAAGGTTTATGAACTTTAAAAAAAGGTTGGTTATATTAGGTTAGGTTAGGTTAGTTTAGGTTGGCTAGGTTGGTTAAACCCTAACTAACAACAGAAAATAAACTTCCCTCCTTCCCTCCCTAGATTTAAACTCATTTAAATTAAGAATAAAGATCTTAAAGATCTTAACTAAATTTACTCCAATTATATAACTCCAATTATATATATATAACTATATATATCTATATTAACTATATAATCTAACTATATATCTAATTATATAAATTATATAATTATATAAAAATAACTCCAATTAAATTGAGTTAAATTAATTTAAATTGATTTAATTGTAATTAATAAAATTGATAATTGAAATTTAATTATACCCCTCCCTCTCTCCCGTCCTCCCTCCCTCCCTCTCTTCCTCCCTCCTTTCCGTCCCTCTGTTACCTGTGACACGAACCTATCCGTGTATCTTAGGGATTTCCGTGTATCTTATCTTATGGGATTTCGTAACCGTAATATGTTTAGGGTTATCCATGGGGTTCTGAGGTCCAGGAAGCCATTTGTGTCCCTTCAAATTGCCTCCCTAATCCTTATCCCCACCCACCTAGGTTCGAATCCCGTATCACACGGATTCACGGATCACACGGAAATGTATCCGTGTGATCAATCCGTGTGACTATCTATGCTTGTCTGTGATACACGGACATGTATCCAAGGATACACGAACACGTGTATCCTTGGAGTTCTGGGTCCAGGAAGCCATTTGTGTCGACCCAAATTGCCTCCCTTCTCCCCACCTGAAATCCAGGTGAATTGAAAGACCTGTCCGAGGTCAGTGGATCCAGGTATCCGTCCGTGGGCCCCCGGATTTCAACCCTTCCCCACATTCCAAGGGATCAGTCAATCAATCTTCGGCTATCCAGAGAATCTATCGAAACTGATGCTCCTACAGGAGAGGACATCACAGAAATCTATCTGTGCCCTGTAGTTGCATCCGTTGCGACAGGCTCGAACGCAGGTCTATCCGGATTAGGAACATGTTCTATCCGACAAGGCCACGCTGGAGTTGCCTTCTGAATAAAATTTGGCACCTGTATTTATACCTCGGAGCAAACAGGGTTAATTCGTGTCTTTTTATAAACAATTGCAATGATTGACATGTGAAATTGTGAGTTTGTGTTGACAGTTAGAAAAAATGGCAGCGTTATTCGATGCTGTTGCAGTCATGAATGAATGAATAGAGCAGAAGTGAAGCAGTGTCATGAATGAATGAATAGAGGAGAATTTAGGCTAACTGACTGATATGTGAATGTTTAAACAGGTGTAATAATTAATATTTACTGGTGTATGTCCAAATGAGGCGAACGGTTTGGCTGGGTAAATATAGCGTTATCGCCGCTATTTTCTCTGTTTGACGGGGAGGAGGAGGGGGGGGGGTAACACTGGGGGTGGAATGGGGGTCGGGATATGGCGGCCACCGTTGGGCGGAGGTTGTTGGTAGGGGGTGTCCAGAGGAGCTACCGTGGGTCATCCTGGGTTGTTGGGGGGGTGGGGGAAGGGAGGGTTGGCAGTTAGGTATTTAAACTTAATTTTTTGAGATAGGTTATATATGGTGAGGTGTTTAGGAAGGAATAAGAAAAGTGTTTGTGACTGAGTTGAGTATATTAGTTACTGTGATTCATGTTAGAAAGAATGTAGGTGCTGAAAATGTTAAAAGATTTGTTAATGACTTCATTTGTTTAATATTGTATGAATTAACGGTAAGTGAACACTGGAGATTGGTATTCAACAGCATATTGAGTGAAGAAGTTTTAGCAGGCAGGCAGGCAGGCAGGCAGGCAGGCAGGCAGGCAGAAAGAAAATGGAATGACAAATGGTTACAGACATTTTCTTCACAGATGGTAAAAACTATTATAATCACATGTACACATTTCAATGTGCGACAATCTTACACAAACACACACACACACACACACACACACACACACACACACACACACACACACACACTCACAGGGTTGTGTGTGTCATCAAATCATCAACCTGTCACATAATCAAACCTGAACTCCGTCACTTAAAACCTAACCTAACCAGTAACCCAAACTAACCTAAAACTGCATCATAGAGTTTACTCACACATACCAGCCAATTCTCCATTAAAGATAGTGCTTATAGCAACTATTTAGTCAAACCAACAACAAATGGAGTGTTTCTCCAAAATGAAAATGTTGGGATGCTATTGATCTCGCACAAATTCCATACAAATGCCACATACCTACCGGTAATTAAAGAACCAAAGCAAATCTCTTCTAAGCATAAATGGCCATGGCATAAATTAAAATAATTTAAAAGTAAAAATAATCTAAAATGGCCAAATATTAGATAATATTAATATCAGATAGTCTTAGATATTTTCTCTTAGGCTTCATTTAGTCAACACATGTAAAATCACTGAGTCGTGGAACAAGCAGTTTATATATACATATGTTAGGCTTATAACACCTACCCCACAAGGTCCAACTAGTGACTAACCCTCACTCACTCACCAGGATGCAAGTAACTCACTATTTACTTCTAATTGAATAGAGGCATTGGGTGAAAGGAAACGCTACCAAAACGCTAAACGCTACCCTGTCCGACCGGGATTCGAACCCCTTGAATCCCCGATTGTGAGACGAGAAGGAACAAGTCATTCATTTTTGTGTACTCACCTACGTGTGAGTACACACATTGATCCAATTCATGCTTTAATGCTAATAATTTAAAAATTTAATAATTTAATTTAATTCATAATTTAATGCACATTAATGCTCGATCCAGCAGGATAGAGTATTAATCTTGGAGTCTGTCCTTTTAGCCGTCGGTTGTTTAAAGCACTGACTCATTTCCCAACCTAACCTAAACCTAACCTAACCTATAACCTAAACTAACCTAAAACTAATTGAAGTTAATGACCGTATTATTTTTAACCTATAGGTATCAAAGGTTTATGAAGGGAGGAACAAGGAACTAGATAAAGAACAAGTTTAACTTTTATTTAATATAGTTTATTTTTTAAAATAATTTTCTTTAATATAGTTTACATTAATGTTATGAAGGTTTATGAACTTTAAAAAAAGGTTGGTTATATTAGGTTAGGTTAGGTTAGTTTAGGTTGGCTAGGTTGGTTAAACCCTAACTAACAACAGAAAATAAACTTCCCTCCTTCCCTCCCTAGATTTAAACTCATTTAAATTAAGAATAAAGATCTTAAAGATCTTAACTAAATTTACTCCAATTATATAACTCCAATTATATATATATAACTATATATATCTATATTAACTATATAATCTAACTATATATCTAATTATATAAATTATATAATTATATAAAAATAACTCCAATTAAATTGAGTTAAATTAATTTAAATTGATTTAATTGTAATTAATAAAATTGATAATTGAAATTTAATTATACCCCTCCCTCTCTCCCTTCCTCCCTCCCTCCCTCTCTTCCTCCCTCCTTTCCGTCCCTCTGTTACCTGTGACACGAACCTATCCGTGTATCTTAGGGATTTCCGTGTATCTTATCTTATGGGATTTCGTAACCGTAATATGTTTAGGGTTATCCATGGGGTTCTGAGGTCCAGGAAGCCATTTGTGTCCCTTCAAATTGCCTCCCTAATCCTTATCCCCACCCACCTAGGTTCGAATCCCGTATCACACGGATTCACGGATCACACGGAAATGTATCCGTGTGATCAATCCGTGTGACTATCTATGCTTGTCTGTGATACACGGACATGTATCCAAGGATACACGAACACGTGTATCCTTGGAGTTCTGGGTCCAGGAAGCCATTTGTGTCGACCCAAATTGCCTCCCTTCTCCCCACCTGAAATCCAGGTGAATTGAAAGACCTGTCCGAGGTCAGTGGATCCAGGTATCCGTCCGTGGGCCCCCGGATTTCAACCCTTCCCCACATTCCAAGGGATCAGTCAATCAATCTTCGGCTATCCAGAGAATCTATCGAAACTGATGCTCCTACAGGAGAGGACATCACAGAAATCTATCTGTGCCCTGTAGTTGCATCCGTTGCGACAGGCTCGAACGCAGGTCTATCCGGATTAGGAACATGTTCTATCCGACAAGGCCACGCTGGAGTTGCCTTCTGAATAAAATTTGGCACCTGTATTTATACCTCGGAGCAAACAGGGTTAATTCGTGTCTTTTTATAAACAATTGCAATGATTGACATGTGAAATTGTGAGTTTGTGTTGACAGTTAGAAAAAATGGCAGCGTTATTCGATGCTGTTGCAGTCATGAATGAATGAATAGAGCAGAAGTGAAGCAGTGTCATGAATGAATGAATAGAGGAGAATTTAGGCTAACTGACTGATATGTGAATGTTTAAACAGGTGTAATAATTAATATTTACTGGTGTATGTCCAAATGAGGCGAACGGTTTGGCTGGGTAAATATAGCGTTATCGCCGCTATTTTCTCTGTTTGACGGGGAGGAGGAGGGGGGGGGGTAACACTGGGGGTGGAATGGGGGTCGGGATATGGCGGCCACCGTTGGGCGGAGGTTGTTGGTAGGGGGTGTCCAGAGGAGCTACCGTGGGTCATCCTGGGTTGTTGGGGGGGTGGGGGAAGGGAGGGTTGGCAGTTAGGTATTTAAACTTAATTTTTTGAGATAGGTTATATATGGTGAGGTGTTTAGGAAGGAATAAGAAAAGTGTTTGTGACTGAGTTGAGTATATTAGTTACTGTGATTCATGTTAGAAAGAATGTAGGTGCTGAAAATGTTTAAAGATTTGTTAATGACTTCATTTGTTTAATATTGTATGAACTAACGGTAAGTGAACACTGGAGATTGATATTCAACAGCATATTGAGTGGAGAAGTTTTAGCAGGCAGGCAGGCAGGCAGGCAGGCAGGCAGGCAGGCAGGCAGGCAGGCAGGCAGGCAGGCAGGCAGGCAGGAAGGTTGGCAGGCAGGCAGAAAGAAAATGCAATGACAAATGGTTACAGACATTTTCTTCACAGATGGTAAAAACTATTATAATCACATGTACACATTTCAATGTGCGACATTCTTACACAAACACACACACACACACACACACACACTCACAGGGTTGTGTGTGTCATCTAATCATCAACCTGTCACCTAATCAAACCTGAACTCCGTCACTTAAAACCTAATATATCCAGTAACCCAAACTAACCTAAAACTGCATCATAGAGTTTACTCACACATACCAGCCAATTCTCCATTAAAGATAGTGCTTATAGCAACTATTTAGTCAAACCAACCACAAATGGAGTGTTTCTCCAAAATGAAAATGTTGGGATGCTATTGATCTCGCACAAATTCTATACAAATGCCACATACCTACCGGTAATTAAAGAACCAAAGCAAATCTCTTCTAAGCATAAATGGCCATGGCATAAATTCAAAAAATTTAAAAGTTAAAATAATCTAAAATGGCCAAATATTTGATAATATTAATATTAGATATTCTCTCTTAGGCTTCATTTAGTCAACACATGTAAAATCACTGAGTCGTGGAACAAGCAGTTTATATATACATATGTTAGGCTTATAACACCTATCCCACGAGGTCCAACTAGTGACTAACCCTCACTCACTGACCAGGATGCAAGTAACTCACTATTTACTTCTAGGTGAATAGAGGCATTGGGTGAAAGGAAACGCTACCAAAACGCTAAACGCTACCCTGTCCGACCGGGATTCGAACCCTTGATTGTGAGACGAGAAGGAACAAGTCATTCATTTTTGTGTACTCACCTACGTGTGAGAACACACATTGATCCAATTCATGATTTAATGCTAATAATTTAAAAAGGTAATAATTTAATTTAATTTATAATTTAATGCACATTAATGCTCGATCCAGCAGGATAGAGTATTAATCTTGGAGTCTGTCCTTTTAGCCGTCGGTTGTTTAAAGCACTGACTTTACCAACTTAACCTAAACCTAAACCTAACCTAACCTATAACCTAAGCTAACCTAAAACTAATTGAAGTTAATGACCGTATTATTTTTAACCTATAGGTATCAAAGGTTTATAAAGGGAGGAACAAGGAACTAGTTAAGGAACAAGTTTAACTTTTATTTAATATAGTTTATTTTTTAAAATAATTTTCTTTAATATAGTTTACATTAATGTTATGAAGGTTTATGAACTTTAAAAAAAGGTTGGTTATATTAGGTTAGGTTAGGTTAGTTTAGGTTGGCTAGGTTGGTTAAACCCTAACTAACAACAGAAAATAAACTTCCCTCCTTCCCTCCCTAGATTTAAACTCATTTAAATTAAGAGTAAAGATCTTAAAGATCTTAACTAAATTTACTCCAATTATATAACTCCAATTATATATATAACTATATATATCTATATTAACTATATAATCTAACTATATATCTAATTATATAAATTATATAATTATATAAAAATAACTCCAATTAAATTGAGTTAAATTAATTTAAATTGATTTAATTGTAATTAATAAAATTGATAATTGAAATTTAATTATACCCCTCCCTCTCTCTATTCCTCCCTCCCTCCCTCTCTTCCTCCCTCCTTTCCGTCCCCCTGTTACCTGTGACACGAACCTATCCGTGTATCTTAGGGATTTTCGTGTATCTTATGTATGTCCGTGTATCATATCTTATGGGATTTCGTAACCGTATTATGTTTAGGGTTATCCATGGGGTTCTGGGGTCCAGGAAGCCATTTGTGTCCCCTCAAATTGCCTCCCTTATCCTTATCCCCACCCACCTAGGTTCGAATCCCGTATCACACGGATTCACGGATCACACGGAAATGTATCCGTGTGATCAATCTGTGTGACTATCTATGCTTGTCTGTGATACACGGACATGTATCCAAGGATACACGAACACGTGTATCCATGGAGTTCTGGGTCCAGGAAGCCATTTGTGTCGACCCAAATTGCCTCCCTTCTCCCCACCTGAAATCCAGGTGAATTGAAAGACCTGCCCGAGGTCAGTGGATCCAGGTATCCGTCCGTGGGCCCCCGGATTTCAACCCTTCCCCATATTCCAAGGGATCAGTCAATCAATCTTCGGCTATCCAGAGAATCTATCGAAACTGATGCTCCTACAGGAGAGGACATCACAGAAATCTATCTGTGCCCTGTAGTTGCATCCGTTGCGACAGGCTCGAACGCAGGTCTATCCGGATTAGGAACATGTTCTATCCGACTAGGCCACGCTGGAGTTGCCATCTGAATAAAATTTGGCACCTGTATTTATACCTCGGAGCAAACAGGGTTAGTTAGTGTCTTTTTATAAACAATTGCAATGATTGACATGTGAAATTGTGAGTTTGTGTTGACAGTTAGAAAAAATGGCAGGGTTATTCGATGATGTTGCAGTCAAGTGAAGCAGTGTCATGAATGAATGAATAGAGGAGAATTTAGGCTAACTGACTGATATGTGAATGTTTAAACAGGTGTAATAATTAATATTTACTGGTGTATGTCCAAATGAGGCGAACGGTTTGGCTGGGTAAATTTAGCGTTATCGCCGCTATTTTCTCTGACACGGAGGAGGAGGGTGGGTAACACTGGGGGTGGAATGGGGGTAGGGATATGGCGGCCACCGTTAGGCGGAGGTTGTTGGTAGGGGGTGTCCAGAGGAGCTACCGTGGGTCATCCTGGGTTGTTGGGGGGTGGGGGAAGGGAGGGTTGGCAGTTAGGTATTTAAACTTAATTTTTTGAGATAGGTTATATATGGTGAGGTGTTTAGGAAGGAATAAGAAAAGTGTTTGTGACTGAGTTGAGTATATTAGTTACTGTGATTCATGTTAGAAAGAATGTAGGTGCTGAAAATGTTTAAAGATTTGTTAATGACTTCATTTGTTTAATATTGTATGAATTAACGGTAAGTGAACACTGGAGATTGATATTCAACAGCATATTGAGTGGAGAAGTTTTAGCAGGCAGGCAGGCAGGGCAGGCAGAAAGAAAATGGAATGACAAATGGTTACAGACATTTTCTTCACAGATGGTAAAAACTATTATAATCACATGTACACATTTCAATGTGCGACATTCTTACACAAACACACACACACACACACAAACACTCACAGGGTTGTGTGTGTCATCTAATCATCAACCTGTCACCTAATCAAACCTGAACTCCGTCACTTAAAACCTAACCTAACCAGTAACCCAAACTAACCTAAAACTGCATCATAGAGTTTACTCACACATACCAGCCAATTCTCCATTAAAGATAGTGCTTATAGCAACTATTTAGTCAAACCAACAACAAATGGAGTGTTTCTCCAAAATGAAAATGTTGGGATGCTATTGATCTCGCACAAATTCCATACAAATGCCACATACCTACCGGTAATTAAAGAACCAAAGCAAATCTCCTCTAAGCATAAATGGCCATGGCATAAATTCAAATAATTTAAAAGTAAAAATAATCTAAAATAGCCAAATATTAGATAATATTAATATTAGAGAGTCTTAGATATTCTCTCTTAGGCTTCATTTAGTCAACACATGTAAAATCATTGAGTCGTGGAACAAGCAGTTTATATATACATATGTTAGGCTTATAACACCTACCCCACAAGGTCCAACTAGTGACTAACCCTCACTCACTCACCAGGATGCAAGTAACTCACTATTTACTTCTAGGTGAATAGAGGCATTGGGTGAAAGGAAACGCTACCAAAACGCTAAACGCTACCCTGTCCGACCGGGATTCGAACCCTTGAATCCCCGATTGTGAGACGAGAAGGAACAAGTCATTCATTTTTGTGTACTCACCTACGTGTGAGTACACACATTGATCCAATTCATGCTTTAATGCTAATAATTTAAAAATTTAATAATTTAAAATTTAATAATTTAATTAATTTATAATTTAATGCACATTAATGCTCGATCCAGCAGGATAGAGTATTAATCTTGGAGTCTGTCCTTTTAGCCGTCGGATGTTTAAAGCACTGACTCATTTCCCAACCTAACCTAAACCTAACCTAACCTATAACCTAAACTAACCTAAAACTAATTGAAGTTAATGACCGTATTATTTTTAACCTATAGGTATCAAAGGTTTATAAAGGGAGGAACAAGGAACTAGTTAAGGAACAAGTTTAACTTTTATTTAATATAGTTTATTTTTTAAAATAATTTTCTTTAATATAGTTTACATTAATGTTATGAAGGTTTATGAACTTTAAAAAAGGTTGGTTATATTAGGTTAGGTTAGGTTAGTTTAGGTTGGCTAGGTTGGTTAAACCCTAACTAACAACAGAAAATAAACTTCCCTCCTTCCCTCCCTAGATTTAAACTCATTTAAATTAAGAGTAAAGATCTTAAAGATCTTAACTAAATTTACTCCAATTATATAACTCCAATTATATATATAACTATATATATCTATATTAACTATATAATCTAACTATATATCTAATTATATAAATTATATAATTATATAAAAATAACTCCAATTAAATTGAGTTAAATTAATTTAAATTGATTTAATTGTAATTAATAAAATTGATAATTGAAATTTAATTATACCCCTCCCTCTCTCTCTTCCTCCCTCCCTCCCTCTCTTCCTCCCTCCTTTCCGTCCCCCTGTTACCTGTGACACGAACCTATCCGTGTATCTTAGGGATTTTCGTGTATCTTATGTATGTCCGTGTATCTTATCTTATGGGATTTCGTAACCGTATTATGTTTAGGGTTATCCATGGGGTTCTGGGGTCCAGGAAGCCATTTGTGTCCCCTCAAATTGCCTCCCTTATCCTTATCCCCACCCACCTAGGTTCGAATCCCGTATCACACGGATTCACGGATCACACGGAAATGTATCCGTGTGATCAATCCGTGTGACTATCTATGCTTGTCTGTGATACACGGACATGTATCCAAGGATACACGAACACGTGTATCCATGGAGTTCTGGGTCCAGGAAGCCATTTGTGTCGACCCAAATTGCCTCCCTTCTCCCCACCTGAAATCCAGGTGAATTGAAAGACCTGCCCGAGGTCAGTGGATCCAGGTATCCGTCCGTGGGCCCCCGGATTTCAACCCTTCCCCACATTCCAAGGGATCAGTCAATCAATCTTCGGCTATCCAGAGAATCTATCAAAACTGATGCTCCTACAGGAGAGGACATCACAGAAATCTATCTGTGCCCTGTAGTTGCATCCGTTGCGACAGGCTCGAACGCAGGTCTATCCGGATTAGGAACATGTTCTATCCGACTAGGCCACGCTGGAGTTGCCATCTGAATAAAATTTGGCACCTGTATTTATACCTCGGAGCAAACAGGGTTAGTTAGTGTCTTTTTATAAACAATTGCAATGATTGACATGTGAAATTGTGAGTTTGTGTTGACAGTAAAAAATGGCAGGGTTATTCGATGATGTTGCAGTCAAGTGAAGCAGTGTCATGAATGAATGAATAGAGGAGAATTTAGGCTAACTGACTGATATGTGAATGTTTAAACAGGTGTAATAATTAATATTTACTGGTGTATGTCCAAATGAGGCGAACGGTTTGGCTGGGTAAATATAGCGTTATCGCCGCTATTTTCACTGTTTGACACGGAGGAGGAGGGTGGGTAACACTGGGGGTGGAATGGGGGTAGGGATATGGCGGCCACCGTTAGGCGGAGGTTGTTGGTAGGGGGTGTCCAGAGGAGCTACCGTGGGTCATCCTGGGTTGTTGGGGGGTGGGGGAAGGGAGGGTTAGCAGTTAGGTATTTAAACTTAATTTTTTGAGATAGGTTATATATGGTGAGGTGTTTAGGAAGGAATAAGAAAAGTGTTTGTGACTGAGTTGAGTATATTAGTTACTGTGATTCATGTTAGAAAGAATGTAGGTGCTGAAAATGTTTAAAGATTTGTTAATGACTTCATTTGTTTAATATTGTATGAATTAACGGTAAGTGAACACTGGAGATTGATATTCAACAGCATATTGAGTGGAGAAGTTTTAGCAGGCAGGCAGGCAGGCAGGCAGGCAGGCAGGCAGAGAGAAAATGGAATGACAAATGGTTACAGACATTTTCTTCACAGATGGTAAAAACTATAATAATTACATGTACACATTTCAATGTGCGACATTCTTACACAAACACACACACACACACACACACACACACTCACAGGGTTGTGTGTGTCATCTAATCATCAACCTGTCACCTAATCAAACCTGAACTCCGTCACTTAAAACCTAACCTAACCAGTAACCCAAACTAACCTAAAACTGCATCATAGAGTTTACTCACACATACCAGCTAATTCTCCATTAAAGATAGTGCTTATAGCAACTATTTAGTCAAACCAACAACAAATGGAGTGTTTCTCCAAAATGAAAATGTTGGGATGCTATTGATCTCGCACAAATTCCATACAAATGCCACATACCTACCGGTAATTAAAGAACCAAAGCAAATCTCCTCTAAGCATAAATGGCCATGGCATAAATTCAAATAATTTAAAAGTAAAAATAATCTAAAATAGCCAAATATTAGATAATATTAATATTAGAGAGTCTTAGATATTCTCTCTTAGGCTTCATTTAGTCAACACATGTAAAATCACTGAGTCGTGGAACAAGCAGTTTATATATACATATGTTAGGCTTATAACACCTATCCCACAAGGTCCAACTAGTGACTAACCCTCACTCACTCACCAGGATGCAAGTAACTCACTATTTACTTCTAGGTGAATAGAGGCATTGGGTGAAAGGAAACGCTACCAAAACGCTAAACGCTACCCTGTCCGACCGGGATTCGAATCCTTGAATCCCCGATTGTGAGACGAGAAGGAACAAGTCATTCATTTTTGTGTACTCACCTACGTGTGAGTACACACATTGATCCAATTCATGCTTTAATGCTAATAATTTAAAAATTTAATAATTTAAAAATTTAATAATTTAATTAATTTATAATTTAATGCACATTAATGCTCGATCCAGCAGGATAGAGTATTAATCTTGGAGTCTGTCCTTTTAGCCGTCGGATGTTTAAAGCACTGACTCATTTCCCAACCTAACCTAAACCTAACCTAACCTATAACCTAAACTAACCTAAAACTAATTGAAGTTAATGACCGTATTATTTTTAACCTATAGGTATCAAAGGTTTATAAAGGGAGGAACAAGGAACTAGTTAAGGAACAAGTTTAACTTTTATTTAATATAGTTTATTTTTTAAAATAATTTTCTTTAATATAGTTTACATTAATGTTATGAAGGTTTATGAACTTTAAAAAAGGTTGGTTATATTAGGTTAGGTTAGGTTAGTTTAGGTTGGCTAGGTTGGTTAAACCCTAACTAACAACAGAAAATAAACTTCCCTCCTTCCCTCCCTAGATTTAAACTCATTTAAATTAAGAGTAAAGATCTTAAAGATCTTAACTAAATTTACTCCAATTATATAACTCCAATTATATATATAACTATATATATCTATATTAACTATATAATCTAACTATATATCTAATTATATAAATTATATAATTATATAAAAATAACTCCAATTAAATTGAGTTAAATTAATTTAAATTGATTTAATTGTAATTAATAAAATTGATAATTGAAATTTAATTATACCCCTCCCTCTCTCTCTTCCTCCCTCCCTCCCTCTCTTCCTCCCTCCTTTCCGTCCCCCTGTTACCTGTGACACGAACCTATCCGTGTATCTTAGGGATTTTCGTGTATCTTATGTATGTCCGTGTATCTTATCTTATGGGATTTCGTAACCGTATTATGTTTAGGGTTATCCATGGGGTTCTGGGGTCCAGGAAGCCATTTGTGTCCCCTCAAATTGCCTCCCTTATCCTTATCCCCACCCACCTAGGTTCGAATCCCGTATCACACGGATTCACGGATCACACGGAAATGTATCCGTGTGATCAATCCGTGTGACTATCTATGCTTGTCTGTGATACACGGACATGTATCCAAGGATACACGAACACGTGTATCCATGGAGTTCTGGGTCCAGGAAGCCATTTGTGTCGACCCAAATTGCCTCCCTTCTCCCCACCTGAAATCCAGGTGAATTGAAAGACCTGCCCGAGGTCAGTGGATCCAGGTATCCGTCCGTGGGCCCCCGGATTTCAACCCTTCCCCACATTCCAAGGGATCAGTCAATCAATCTTCGGCTATCCAGAGAATCCATCGAAACTGATGCTCCTACAGGAGAGGACATCACAGAAATCTATCTGTGCCCTGTAGTTGCATCCGTTGCGACAGGCTCGAACGCAGGTCTATCCGGATTAGGAACATGTTCTATCCGACTAGGCCACGCTGGAGTTGCCATCTGAATAAAATTTGGCACCTGTATTTATACCTCGGAGCAAACAGGGTTAGTTAGTGTCTTTTTATAAACAATTGCAATGATTGACATGTGAAATTGTGAGTTTGTGTTGACAGTTAGAAAAAATGGCAGGGTTATTCGATGATGTTGCAGTCAAGTGAAGCAGTGTCATGAATGAATGAATAGAGGAGAATTTAGGCTAACTGACTGATATGTGAATGTTTAAACAGGTGTAATAATTAATATTTACTGGTGTATGTCCAAATGAGGCGAACGGTTTGGCTGGGTAAATTTAGCGTTATCGCCGCTATTTTCTCTGACACGGAGGAGGAGGGTGGGTAACACTGGGGGTGGAATGGGGGTAGGGATATGGCGGCCACCGTTAGGCGGAGGTTGTTGGTAGGGGGTGTCCAGAGGAGCTACCGTGGGTCATCCTGGGTTGTTGGGGGGGTGGGGGAAGGGAGGGTTGGCAGTTAGGTATTTAAACTTAATTTTTTGAGATAGGTTATATATGGTGAGGTGTTTAGGAAGGAATAAGAAAAGTGTTTGTGACTGAGTTGAGTATATTAGTTACTGTGATTCATGTTAGAAAGAATGTAGGTGCTGAAAATGTTTAAAGATTTGTTAATGACTTCATTTGTTTAATATTGTATGAATTAACGGTAAGTGAACACTGGAGATTGATATTCAACAGCATATTGAGTGGAGAAGTTTTAGCAGGCAGGCAGGCAGGCAGGCAGGCAGAAAGAAAATGGAATGACAAATGGTTACAGACATTTTCTTCACAGATGGTAAAAACTATTATAATCACATGTACACATTTCAATGTGCGACATTCTTACACAAACACACACACACACACACACAAACACTCACAGGGTTGTGTGTGTCATCTAATCATCAACCTGTCACCTAATCAAACCTGAACTCCGTCACTTAAAACCTAACCTAACCAGTAACCCAAACTAACCTAAAACTGCATCATAGAGTTTACTCACACATACCAGCCAATTCTCCATTAAAGATAGTGCTTATAGCAACTATTTAGTCAAACCAACAACAAATGGAGTGTTTCTCCAAAATGAAAATGTTGGGATGCTATTGATCTCGCACAAATTCCATACAAATGCCACATACCTACCGGTAATTAAAGAACCAAAGCAAATCTCCTCTAAGCATAAATGGCCATGGCATAAATTCAAATAATTTAAAAGTAAAAATAATCTAAAATAGCCAAATATTAGATAATATTAATATTAGAGAGTCTTAGATATTCTCTCTTAGGCTTCATTTAGTCAACACATGTAAAATCATTGAGTCGTGGAACAAGCAGTTTATATATACATATGTTAGGCTTATAACACCTACCCCACAAGGTCCAACTAGTGACTAACCCTCACTCACTCACCAGGATGCAAGTAACTCACTATTTACTTCTAGGTGAATAGAGGCATTGGGTGAAAGGAAACGCTACCAAAACGCTAAACGCTACCCTGTCCGACCGGGATTCGAACCCTTGAATCCCCGATTGTGAGACGAGAAGGAACAAGTCATTCATTTTTGTGTACTCACCTACGTGTGAGTACACACATTGATCCAATTCATGCTTTAATGCTAATAATTTAAAAATTTAATAATTTAAAAATTTAATAATTTAATTAATTTATAATTTAATGCACATTAATGCTCGATCCAGCAGGATAGAGTATTAATCTTGGAGTCTGTCCTTTTAGCCGTCGGATGTTTAAAGCACTGACTCATTTCCCAACCTAACCTAAACCTAACCTAACCTATAACCTAAAACTAACCTAAAACTAATTGAAGTTAATGACCGTATTATTTTAACCTATAGGTATCAAAGGTTTATAAAGGGAGGAACAAGGAACTAGTTAAGGAACAAGTTTAACTTTTATTTAATATAGTTTTTTTTTTAAAATAATTTTCTTTAATATAGTTTACATTAATGTTATGAAGGTTTATGAACTTTAAAAAAAGGTTGGTTAATATTAGGTTAGGTTAGGTTAGTTTAGGTTGGCTAGGTTGGTTAAACCCTAACTAACAACAGAAAATAAACTTCCCTCCTTCCCTCCCTAGATTTAAACTCATTAAATTAAGAGTAAAGATCTTAAAGATCTTAACTAAATTTACTCCAATTATATAACTCCAATTATATATATAACTATATATATCTATATTAACTATATAATCTAACTATATATCTAATTATATAAATTATATAATTATATAAAAATAACTCCAATTAAATTGAGTTAAATTAATTTAAATTGATTTAATTGTAATTAATAAAATTGATAATTGAAATTTAATTATACCCCTCCCTCTCTCTATTCCTCCCTCCCTCCCTCTCTTCCTCCCTCCTTTCCGTCCCCCTGTTACCTGTGACACGAACCTATCCGTGTATCTTAGGGATTTTCGTGTATCTTATGTATGTCCGTGTATCTTATCTTATGGGATTTCGTAACCGTATTATGTTTAGGGTTATCCATGGGGTTCTGGGGTCCAGGAAGCCATTTGTGTCCCCTCAAATTGCCTCCCTTATCCTTATCCCCACCCACCTAGGTTCGAATCCCGTATCACACGGATTCACGGATCACACGGAAATGTATCCGTGTGATCAATCCGTGTGACTATCTATGCTTGTCTGTGATACACGGACATGTATCCAAGGATACACGAACACGTGTATCCATGGAGTTCTGGGTCCAGGAAGCCATTTGTGTCGACCCAAATTGCCTCCCTTCTCCCCACCTGAAATCCAGGTGAATTGAAAGACCTGCCCGAGGTCAGTGGATCCAGGTATCCGTCCGTGGGCCCCCGGATTTCAACCCTTCCCCACATTCCAAGGGATCAGTCAATCAATCTTCGGCTATCCAGAGAATCTATCGAAACTGATGCTCCTACAGGAGAGGACATCACAGAAATCTATCTGTGCCCTGTAGTTGCATCCGTTGCGACAGGCTCGAACGCAGGTCTATCCGGATTAGGAACATGTTCTATCCGACTAGGCCACGCTGGAGTTGCCATCTGAATAAAATTTGGCACCTGTATTTATACCTCGGAGCAAACAGGGTTAGTTAGTGTCTTTTTATAAACAATTGCAATGATTGACATGTGAAATTGTGAGTTTGTGTTGACAGTTAGAAAAAATGGCAGGGTTATTCGATGATGTTGCAGTCAAGTGAAGCAGTGTCATGAATGAATGAATAGAGGAGAATTTAGGCTAACTGACTGATATGTGAATGTTTAAACAGGTGTAATAATTAATATTTACTGGTGTATGTCCAAATGAGGCGAACGGTTTGGCTGGGTAAATTTAGCGTTATCGCCGCTAATTTCTCTGTTTGACACGGAGGAGGAGGGTGGGTAACACTGGGGGTGGAATGGGGGTAGGGATATGGCGGCCACCGTTAGGCGGAGGTTGTTGGTAGGGGGTGTCCAGAGGAGCTACCGTGGGTCATCCTGGGTTGTTGGGGGGGGGGTGGGGGAAGGGAGGGTTGGCAGTTAGGTATTTAAACTTAATTTTTTGAGATAGGTTATATATGGTGAGGTGTTTAGGAAGGAATAAGAAAAGTGTTTGTGACTGAGTTGAGTATATTAGTTACTGTGATTCATGTTAGAAAGAATGTAGGTGCTGAAAATGTTTAAAGATTTGTTAATGACTTCATTTGTTTAATATTGTATGAATTAACGGTAAGTGAACACTGGAGATTGATATTCAACAGCATATTGAGTGGAGAAGTTTTAGCAGGCAGGCAGGCAGGCAGGCAGGCAGGCAGGCAGAAAGAAAATGGAATGACAAATGGTTACAGACATTTTCTTCACAGATGGTAAAAACTATTATAATCACATGTACACATTTCAATGTGCGACATTCTTACACAAACACACA
This sequence comes from Procambarus clarkii, assembly GCF_040958095.1. Lineage (NCBI taxonomy): Eukaryota > Metazoa > Arthropoda > Malacostraca > Decapoda > Cambaridae > Procambarus > Procambarus clarkii. Next base: position 904,685 of record NC_091185.1, read on the forward strand.
CACACACACACACACACTCACAGGGTTGTGTGTGTCATCTAATCATCAACCTGTCACCTAATCAAACCTGAACTCCGTCACTTAAAACCTAATCTAACCAGTAACCCAAACTAACCTAAAACTGCATCATAGAGTTTACTCACACATACCAGCCAATTCTCCATTAAAGATAGTGCTTATAGCAACTATTTAGTCAAACCAACAACAAATGGAGTGTTTCTCCAAAATGAAAATGTTGGGATGCTATTGATCTCGCACAAATTCTATACAAATGCCACATACCT